>NC_081407.1:763280507-763580507 GCF_030272615.1 Cryptomeria japonica | reverse complement strand
ACGAGAAATAGAAATTGAAGAAGAAGAAAAGGAAAATATCAATGAATTTCAAGAAGCACTTGGAGGAAATTCTAATGACGAAAACCCAAGTACTCATACTCCTGCAACAATCGAAAGGGCTCAACACAACCCTTTCTTTAATAGACTTTTTGACGAAATACTCAAGAGCAATGCGGATGCTCACTTTTTAAAGCTTGCTCAAGAAGGAGCCAAACTCCCCTCTGACTTTGATCTTGCACAACTAAGACAAGCATCAGAAAGAAAAAGTCACCATGAAGAAGAAAGAGGTAGAGATCCCATCAGATATAACATTCCTCGAGGTAACCCACCTCCTCCTCCTCCAAATGAAATATAGATGTTGAGGCAACAAGTTGAAAATATCACCCAACAACTTCATAGTGGTGTGAAAACTAATCAATTTTCACTCAATGACATTTGTCCCTATCCCTTTGATAGGAATCTTTATATGCCACCTTTTCCACGAGGATTCGAAACACCCAAGTTCAAAAAGTATAGAGGAAAAGGAGATCCTCGTGATCATGTCAGAGAATTCCATTCAGCTTGCCTCGAAGTGGCATACAAAGATGCGTACCTCATGAACCTTTTTCCCCAAAGCTTGGGAGGAACAACCACATCATGGTTTTCCTGACTACCAGGTGGCATTAGGACCTTTGGAGAGCTAGTTCAGAAGTTCTTGGCACATTACTCTCATAACATTGAATGTGATATCACCATGGTTGATCTATGTAACACTAAACAAAAACCAGGTGAACTATTCTCAATATTCCTGCAACGATGATGTCAAAAGTCTAGAAGACGTTCTCTCCAGTTGCCTGAACAAGAACTAGTGGAAATATTTATTTCCAACTTAAACGAAGAAATGGAGTTTCACCTGGATGTCAAAGACACAGACTCTTTCAATGACATGATCACCAAAGGTTTAAAATGTGAGCGGGCTCTCATCAAAAAAGGACTTATCAAAATCTATAATGAGCCAAAAGATGGTCCTCGCCCATGCTTCAATAGTGACAAACCAAGCTTTTGGAACAAGAACAAAAATTTTGTCAACGACGGGGTTGTGGATGCAAGAACTATCAAAAGTGCACAACTTGTAGTTCGATTTGCAGGACAGAATCCCCCACCTCAGACTAACACAGTTGTTCCTCCCAATCAAGGCCGCATCACATCTCACGATGAACCCAGACCTCGTCAACAAAAACAAAAGCGAACATACACTCCCTTAGGGGAACCCATCGAAACAGTGTTACGACAACTGGTTTCTCAAAATCTGGTAACCCTACCCAAAACATCAAACAATGAGCCTCAATTCAAACCTGCATGGTGGAGGGATACTGAACATTGTGATTTCCATCAAGGGAGAGGACACAAGACAAGCAATTGTCACAGATTGAAAGATCTTATTTAGGATCTTATTGACCGAGGTGAAATCAAAATCGAAGGACATAACCCAAAGACAACAAATAATGATCATCTTATGTTTAAGAATCCACTTCCATCACAAGATCAAAGGGGTCCTTCTACTTCAGGGAGAAACATAGATACCACCAATTATATGCAAGCTGCATATAATTACACTGTAAATCACCTGTACGATGCCAGTGAACAAATTGCCACTATAACCATCAAAAATCCCAGCTCCACTTGCAATGTTGTTACACACCGCAGCAAGATTACCATAAAAGCAACTCCACAAGGCACCCCATCTATCCCAAAGCAGTATAACCTTGTGGAACAATTAGACGAAATGCTCGCATTGATATCTATCTTAGAGATATTGTGCCTATCTCTGTCTCATAAAACAATCTTGGATAAAGCTCTCCAAGAGGCGTCGGTCCTTGCAAACCTAAATACAAATCAATTCCAAGCCATGGTTGGAATTCTAAAGTCATCACCTTGTCTCACTTTTTCTGAAAGTGACAACTCTTCCTTCCAGCAACCTCATAACGCTTTGCTATACATTGAAGGATTTATCAACCAGCATAGGATCAAGCAAGTCTTGATCGATAATGGACTCGGCTTGAATATTTGTACACTGCAGTTTGTCACCACTTTGGGATATGCAATAGAATCAATGGATCCTCGCAAGAAGATCACAATCAAAGCTTATGATGATGCAGAGCGTTCATCCAAAGGAGTTTTTGTACTACCAATCCGAGTAGGCCCTGTGGTGAAACACATTATCTGTCAAGTCCTGGACCTTCCTCTGCCATATAATTTATTGTTAGGAAGACCTTGGATACATGCCATGCAAGTCATTCCATCCACCTACCATCAGTGTATCAAGTTCCCACATAACGGTGTAGAGATCACAATCATGGGCGATGCAAACCCCTTTGCATATTGTCATAATATCAGTCATCAACCAGAGATTACCGTTCCTAACAATAGAGAAGCCATCTCCTCCACCTCATACATAAGTCCAACCTCTCTTACCAGTTCAAACACCACTATACCCAAGCAAGAAAATCTCAAGATGAAAGTAGCAGAAGAAGGCCCGGGAGAATACAATTTGAGTCAACTCTTTTGTGTGGGACAAATGCCCACTTCTCCTAGAACACATGGAAAACCTCAGCGGTTACTTCAACAACCACTGATCACGCTAGCATGTACTTTGACACCTTTCATCCTTGGGAAGAGTCAAGAAGAAGAAACTAGAGATGAGGACTTAGCAGAATGGATCTATAAAGATCCCATCACCACCGATATGCCGCAAGCTACACTTCCCACGGATCAGTATGGCAAAGGCCTCCTCATTATGCAAAGAATGGGTTATGATGGTCAAAGTGTTTTGGGACCTTGCAAACAAGGAAGACATGAACCACTGCTGCCGGAATTAAAGCCCAAGGATAATACAGGCTTAGGCTTTCAAAAGGAGATCTTTCCTAAGCTCAGATTCAAAGGAAAACCCAGCAAACCACTATATCAGCCTATTGCAAAGAGGACACCTTTTATTATAAAAGCAGCATCAAACACCATCACAACTCCCCCACCGAGGCTCAAAATCTCAACACAACCATCTACAATGCCAATCATCCCACCAATCAGACCAATGCTCCCATCAGCAGCAACAATAACATCAATAGCACCATTAGTAGCAGCAACTATATCATAACCCATAGCAATATCTACGACACCAGCAGTTCCAGCAAAAGCAGCAGAGTCAACACTACCAATACTCCCCGTATCAAATTCATTGATCCCTATCATCCTTCTAGCAGCTTCGATCATTTCATCTACAAAGGTACATCAACTGATCACACCTGCAGTGTTTAACACAAAGGACATCCCAGTATGGTATAGTAATCGGATACTGGAAAGTGATTCAGAGACCGACTCACATGAATGGGAATTTGATTCCATCCAACTCAATACTTTAGATGAGGAAGACACATCACTACCTCCACCTCGCAAAGACATCCCTATTTACGGAGAAGCACAAATAAAGACCTCTTGGATTCCTGAGCTGGAAACTTCTTCCATAGACCCTACATCACATCCTACGCCTAATTCTGACAGGGAGAGTACCATCAATGACCTTCGCCACACCGTCTTAACCCTCACTGACACATCTAATGAACTTAACCTAATCGATGAAGTAATGCCCATTATCCATCTTGAACTCATCGAATGGAACCAACCAAATCCCCCGTGTCTTGACCTTTTCCAAAATGATGAGGCACTCATTGACTTTTTGGAACTACGGGATAACATACCAAGCGGGGATCACAAAGATGGATTATGGATTCGCCATTGAACTTAATAGCGCAGCATACTTTGGGGCAGATGCCAAACCTTTCAGCTGCAAAAATATAACAATAAAACATGGATCTTCCAGTGAAAACCACACTGTGGCACTGTCTGATCCAACAAAAGTAAAAAGAAAGAGCATATCCAATGGTGAAAACCTCTCTGAGGTGCCTGAGGATTAAAGGTTTGACATCCTTCCCTGTAGCACACAATGAGAATGATCAACGATTTTCATCAAGGAAACAAAAGAATACAATGTGGGGACTCCTGAAACTCCTCACCACATACATCTGGCATCTCTTCTAACTCCAGAGGAACAACCTAAATTTGTAGAGTTCTTTCAAAAGCGTCAGATCAACTTTGCATGGTCATATGCAAACATGCTTGGGCTTGATCCTGATCTAGTCATGCATCACCTCACCATAGCAGAAGGAACCAAGCCTGTCAAGCAGAAGATACATAAGATGCATCCTCAGATTGCAGTATTAGTCAAAGCAAAACTCAAGAAACTCCTAGATGTTGGTTTCATTAGGCCAATTGATTATGTAGATTGGATATCCAATATTGTGCCTGTCGGCAAGCCAAATGGGGGCATCTGTATTTGCACTGACTTCAGAGATCTAAATAAGGCATGTCCTAAGGATGACTTTCCCCTACCAAAAATCGACATCATAGTGGACCTAACAGCAGGACATGCCATGCTTTCACTCATGGATGGCTTTTCAAGATACAATCAGATAAAGATCGCACCGGAGGATCAACATAAGACAGCCTTCACATGTCCATGGGGTACATATTGCTGGAATGTAATGCCTTTCAGTCTCAAGAATGCAGGAGCAACCTATCAACAAGCAATGACCACCATCTTCCATGACATGATGCATACTATAATGGAAGATTATGTTGATGATTTACTAGCAAAATCACTCACCAGAGAAGGTCATCTAGACATATTAGATAAAATCTTTGATAGACTGGAACAATATCATGTTCGACTCAACCCAAAGAAATTTGTCTTTGGAGTAACCTCGGGGAAACTTCTTGGATACATTGTCTCAAAAAAAAGCATTGAGGTCGACCCAGCAAAGGTCAAAGCAATCATGGACATGCCACCTCCAAAGAACATCAGTCAACTAAGGACATTACAAGGGCGGCTACAATCCATCCAAAGATTCATTGCACAACTGGCAGATAAGTGTCATCCTTTTCACACCTGCTACACAAGAACATCCACTTTCAATGGGATACCAGATGTCAGCAAGCATTCCAGATGCTTAAAGATTATCTCATGAATACACCATTGTTGATCCCACCGGATTCGAGTAAGCCTCTATTGCTCTATATTTCAGCTACTACTACAACATTGGGAGTGCTATTGGCTCAACATAATGCAGAAGGGAAACAGAGTGCTATATACTACATCTCTCGCACACTAGTTGGCTATGAACTCAACTACACACCTATTGAGTGAGCTTGCCTAGCAGTGATCTTGGCAGCAACAAAATTGAGGCACTATCTATTGACACATAAGGTTCAACTCATTGCTAAGATTGATCCACTAAAGTACTTACTTAGCAAAGCAGCATTGACTGGCCGCTTGGCCAAATGGGTGATGATTCTAAGTGAATTCGACATTGAATATGTGGACCGTAAGGCTATCAAAGGGCAAGTTATTGCATATCAGTTGGTTGATGCACCACTCATAGGTAATCATCCTCTCATTTCCAATTTTCCAGATGAAGAGCTATTTATGATCACATAAGCACAACCGTGGAAGCTATACTTTGATGGTTCATACACTAGGCATGGCTCGAGGGTAGGAATTCTCTTTATCACCCCTCAAGGGGACAGCATCCCAAATTCTTATAGGCTCACGTTTCCATGCACAAAAAAAATAGCAGAGTATGAGGCCTTGATCACAGGACTCAAGCTCACCATACAATGGAACTTAAAAGAGTTACAGATATATGGCGACTCTCAACTGGTCATCCAACAAGTCACAGATGAATATCAGACCAAGGATGACAAACTCATGTCGTACAAGCAAATGGTGGACAATCTAAAGGCATCATTTACTACTATCACCTTTGAGTAGATACCTAGAGATCAGAATCGAGCCGCTGATGCTATGGCTACTATCGCATCTCTCTTAGATCTTCCACAAAATTCAACATGTTATGAGTTCTTAGTCGAACAACTTTGGATTCCTGCTTATGATATCCCCGAATCCGAGATGATATGTCGCCTTGTCGGTTCTGAATCCCCATGGTACAGTGAATTCTACACCTACCTCCACGATCACACACTTCCTCCTGACCAATCAAATAACCAACGTAAAACCTTCATTCAGCAAACTATTCGATATATCATTATTGCTGAAACCCTATACCGACGTAGTCTTGATGGTACTCTCCTTTGATGTTTGGAACAAGATGAGATAACAAAGGCCTTGGAAGAGGTACATGAAGGAATTTGAGGAACTCATGCAAGTGGTCCTTCACTAGCCAAGAAACTCATGCACACCAGATACTATTGGCCATCCATGGAAAAAGACTCCTATTAATTTGTCAGAAAATGCAAGAAATGCCAAGTTCATGGAGACCTGATACATGCACCAGCACAGGAACTGCAACCAATCACAATGCCATGGCCTTTTTGTCAATGGGGACTTGACCTTGTGGGTAAAATCCATCCATCTTCATCCAATGACCACAAATTCATTATTACCGCCACCGAATACTTCACAAAGTGGATCAAAGTTGTTCCACTTACCCAAGTCATCGGCAAGCAGATCGCCTCATTCATCCTTAATTACATCATCTGCCGGTATGGTGTACCCATGTCCATCATCATAGATAACGGGCTTCCTTTCAAAAGTCAAGATGTCCGTGAACTCTGCGAGAAGTTTCACATCCAACACCGCTTTTCCACTCCATATTACCCACAAGGAAATGGTCAGGCCGAAGCATCAAATAAAAACATATTGAGAATCCTCAAGAAGACAGTCAATGATGTTGGCCGTGATTGGCATGTTCAACTCAATCCAGCACTATGGGCGTATCGAACTAGTATTCGAACCCCTACAAGCGCAACTCCCTACTCACTGGTCTATGGTGCAGAAGCTATCTTACCTATTGAGGTCGAGATACCATCTCTATGGGTTTCCTTGCATAATCTCATAGATGATGAAGCATACAAAGTATCATGTCTTCAAGACTTGGAACTACTTGATGAGAAACGACAAGCTGCATACAATCACCTCAAAGCCTATCAGCAGTGCATGAGCAGAAGCTATAATCATCGAGTTAGACCTCATACATTTGAGGTAGGTGATCTTGTTCTTCGAGAAAATCCTCGTAACCAACCCAACCGCGAACATCAGAGAAAGTTTGAATCAAACTAGCTGGGTCCATATGTTGTCACTACTGTATTTGGGTCTGGGGCATATCAGTTGGCTACTTCAGAAGGAGAACCGCTAGCAGATCCGATCAACAGCATGCACCTCAAATGGTTTTACACATAAGCTGCACAGAGCATCAAGCTCCCATATATACTGGCAAAAATACCAAAAACATCTAGATAAATGACCTGAGAAAAAATACAAAAACATCAAAATAGTAAAGAAAAAAATCATGCATCCAAATGGTGAACAACCACTTCGATGGCACCTTGGGTAAGTGCAATGGTGAAAACCTAGCAAGCAGGCGCCACTTGTAAAGGCTATGGCTCCATTATCTTTCAGACTTGTTGTGATCACATTCACTACATCCATTCGTCCATTCGTCCAAACCATGGCTTGTTATTTATCTGCAATCGAGAAAGTACTTCATACGTCTTGCATCCCGCTTTTTCATAGTCAAAGTCTAAACTGGGGGCAATGCCCTTAACCTATTAATGGAAGTAGATTCTAAATTTTTTTGTGATTCATTAAGTTCTTCATTCAAAACTATCTCACAAAATCCAAAAACATTCCAAAATCGTCTCACAAAATCCAAAAACATTCAAAATGTCTCACAAAATCCAAAAAAATCGGAAAACATCGAAAATCAAACAGAAAAACATGGCCACACATTGAACATACTCATCCAAGTAGATTCGAAACAAGCATTGCAAAAATACTCGCATGATGATCACTTCTCAAAATTGACCAAACAATCAACACCAACACTCAAACTATCTTCAACAAGGATGCATCCTTCCTTACCAAAACAAAGACAAAATGACGTTTTCTTTGACAAGAAAATTTTGTTTAAAGCTATCAAATACTTGGTTGATTTGTGAAGTTATTCATTCATTTATATATATCAGGTTCCTACACACATTGTTTGTGTATCTTCTGCAGATCATTCCGATGAAGTATTGGGGCATGTCCTAATGGTGTCTACGTGGGAAGTTCACTAAGCTACCTGATTTTATGCAAAAAAGCAATCATAGATCACTACGGCTTGCTAACTACAGCGTATACCTCGACCATATGAGCATGAACCATTACCAAGGATCCATATTCTTTATTCTTTATGTACATATTGTTTGCTTACAAAAAACAATGCTCCTTCTTTGGTTCCTCCTCATCCAATTTGGATAAAGGTTTTTGTCTCTTATTGAGGTATGAACTTGTCTCGGGATATGATCAGCCCAAGATCAAGGAGGACGATCCACGTCATGCATGAAAGGAGATAATCCTTGTCTCATCCGCAAGCAATACTCTGGTCAACTTGACCCATTATATCAAGTTGTTTGTATTAACTTGCTATATCAAATCCATGTAAGGAATACTCTAGTCATCTTGAATCATTATGTCAAGTTGCTTGTATTTTCTTACAACATTTTAAAGCTCAATGATGAAAATAAAGAACTATGGATCGTCATTTCATCTCATCTGTATATATTGCATTCTGTTGCATTCCACCCATCCATACATTCATAATAGTTGCATATGATTCATACATAGTCATAACAATGCATACTCTATTTTACTCATCTTCTTCCATAGGACTCGGTCCTAGGTCCTCCATATCTTCTATCTAACATTGAATCCCCCCCTTCACCCTCCCTATCTTAGTCATCATCATAATCCCTTCATCATTTCCCATCAACCCAATCAAGCCACGTTCATCACCATCCATCTCTAAACAGGACGGATTGCGCTTCCCATCCTAAGTCATCCTATAATCAAGCCAGTTACTCTGTCTATGCAGGCACATCGACTCACACACACCTAGACTATCAACAGATACTCTGATCAAGTATCTTCGGGTCTCAATAGGTAATCGATCATGGTAATCCTAGACTACATCAGGCATTTATCATAATGACCTAGTCTCAATGGGGTTGCCATGATTCCCCACAACCATCCATCACATGCACACACTATTAATTGATCAACCAATCAAACACAATCATAATAGACAATTACATCAATTGTCTCAAGTCTCAACGAGTATTTTTCTTCATATACCTTGACTTCATCAAACAATTACATCAATTGTCTAAGTCACCATCAGGTCACTTTGATTCACTTACTCAGACTTTATCCTGTCCAAGCGACCAACTGACATCAATTGTCATGCTTTGACTCGATCGGGGCAATTAAACCAATTACACCAGATTGTCCAACCAATTTTGATCAATTGTATAGCATCACTCGAAAGCACAACACCACATTTGCACAATATCTCCTGCATAACCTAAGGGTACTCACTGGCTTGATATTTCTCCGTATTCACTCTGTTTTCTTCCATTCTTTCACCATTATTGCTAATTCTTCTCTTCTACCACCCTGCCAATTTTCATTCTTTTTCGAGAGATCGCCCAATTTTTTGAAATTTTTTCAGCCCATCTTTCGAGGGGGCATGCCACCCGATAAATTAACATTAATGGGGCATACTTCTTCGCACCTATTTTTCTTTCTTTGAAACAACGTGATAAACTGCACCGTCTCAAAGAGGGGCAAATGTAGTCACATAAATCTGTCCAGTTTAATTAAATAAATATTTGTTATTTATTTGATTAAAAATCCACTAGCCATCAATTAATTAAATTAAATATTCAATTAATTCATCTTCAAATATTCTCCTATTAATTAAATAAATTATTCAATTTATTTTAATTCATTCATTCAACCAAATTCACAATCAATTAAATGAATAAATCACATTTATTTCATTTAATCCCCTATTCCTCTTTTAAATAAATTAAATCAAACATTTATTTAAATCATTTATCCCCCCCCCACTTGCATTTTCCTACAAATGCAACTTGCACACATTTATTGAAATAAATTAATTTATTTTAAATAAAAATCCTATTTTCTCTCACCCACCAAATCCACTTGCATTCCTAAACCCCCTTCTAGATTCTTCTAACCCCTTCCTAATTAACCTAATACATCCCCTAATTATTGTCACATTCCTAAGCAACTTGGAGTCACTTCTCAAAGACTTCAAAGTCTTTGAAAAGCATTTAATGCTTTGTGTGTTCAACAATTTAACCTCCAAATTCTTCCAAAACCACTAATGGCTCTTACATGACCATTAATGGCTCTTACATAACCATTTATGGTTATTTCAACTTGCACTCATGTGTCTCCTTAGGCAATTATTGCTTTGACCATGGTTATCCCTTTTGCCTTTGCACAAGAGTTTATCCATTGGATAAAAGCTTTATTCTTTGAATAAAGAATTTATTCATTCAACTAACCTTGACCTTAACTCCCAAGTTAACTCTTAGGTCATGTCAAGCATTTAATGCTTATTCCCTCTCCTCTCAACCTATCTCACATTGACACTTGTCATCCTGGGATTGGGTTGAAAACCCTCACATGGATCTCAAATCATTCAATCCTGACCCTTGTTGAGATTACTCAATCTCAACCATCAATTGCTCCATTTTACCTATAAATAGAGCTCACATTCCTCATTTTCAAATCCTCAAGCCTCAAGCATTCTCAAGCATTTAGCATTCATAATCATAATTCTGAAAACTTGTATGCATTTAAGCTATAGTGAATTCTAGAGAGCATTTTAGCATAATAAACTCATATAATTGTCATTTTGGTTTAAAACAAATCATCTTAGTATCTATAGCATCTACTATTAGCTTTTCATTCACATTTAGAGCAAATACTTTAATCTCAAACCTCCATAAGCATCCATAGTGCAAAAAGCTGCTAAGAGCTACACTAGTTTGGAACTTGGAGAGGAGAGGAACAAGGAAGGAGAAGCTACCAGCATGGTAGAGAGCATTTGGAGGAGCTTAGTTGCTTTTTGTAGATTCCTTAAGCTTTCTTTTTGCTTAATAGTGTCTTTCTTGATATGCTTGCTTAGGATAGTTTTTAATTTATGATTTTCTAACATCTAATAATCGACTTCTTTTGTTTCTTGTTCGGTGTTTGTTTATCCTAACCTTGTCCTTTTTGCAGAGCATCAACATCCATACTGTTATCTGTCGGTTGGCCTTCTGTTGTTGTTACCAGTGGAGTAATCAGAGGCAGTGGGGATAAGTTATCTTTTATTTTGATACTAGGAGGTCCACCAACCTTTCCTTTACCCTTATCTTTGTCCTTTTGATAGACTTTGATAGGCTTGGGGTTCCTGTATTCTTCCTGCTTTTCCTTCTCCACAAGGAATATATCCCATCCATTTTTTGTTTCTTCTATTACCTCTTTTACTCTTCCTGCCATTAGTGCAATATGTCGTGTGTAGTAGAGAATACTGTCGGTTGGCCTTTGCAATTAGATCATCTATTTCTTTTGGAGAGTTGACTGGGTAGACAACAAGTAATTTTTCAATTTTGATTTTCTTGTCAAGTTCTACAACAAATTGTCTTCTTGCTTCCAGTCTCTTGAATAATTCATCTAGTAGTTCATCTACAACTTGCATCAAAAACTTCTTATAGATATCCAGGTGTAAAATGACATTGTTTTCAACTTGCTCTTTCTCATCTGCTGATAGTGTATCATATAATTTTTCTATGTTCTTAAGTTTTCCTTCTTCTGTGATTTCATCCAACAGTCTGTCAATCAGAGAAATATTCTGTTAAGTCCTTTTCTTCTTAGGTGTTAGCTTTTTCTTTGGGGTTGTCTTCTTTACCGGAGACCTCACTGCCTGTTGTTTTTGTCTAGTTCTTCTAGGAGAGGGTGTGGATACCGGTGAAGGTTGTATTTTCCTTACAACTCTTTTAAATTCAGTTGGCATGTCACTTTCTAAAGAAGTTGCTACTGGTGATAGGTGAGTTTTTGGTTGTTGAGCCTGTAACTCATCTTTAGTGATACCGATTTGTTTCAGTACATCTTCTTTTATAGCCTTAGCTTGCCTTGAACCTCTCCTTACAGTTGCTTCTACTTTCTTTACTCTCTTCTTAGATTGAATTTGGCTTTCAATGGTCTCAGCACTACCAAATACCTCTTCCTTAGGTTCATTTGGTGCTTCCAAAAGGGCTTTAGCATATGTTTCAATGATGTGGTCATCAGTCTCATAACCCATCTCAATAACCCAAATTATTCTTGGGATAACTGCTTCCATCCAGATCTCATCCTTTTTAATCACAAAACATATATCATCTTTGTATTTGTTTACAATTTTCTGTGACAGTCTGACTCTTTTGTTCATTCTGGCCTTTAGTGCTTGAAAATACTCATCAATATTCTTTTGTTTGCTTTCACCCATATTGTTGAACAAGTCTGATAATTGTTTCCTTACCGGTATGTCAAATCCAAGGTTCTTGATACCTATACCGGGCACCTGTTTAGTTATGTGTAGCATTAAGCATACAAGTAAGTTGCCAAATCTAAATGTTCCTTTCTTATCCTTCTTGATCTTCCCTAAATTGTCAATCAATTCATCCTTTAGCCATTCACATACATCAATTTTTACATTATCCTTAACCATATCATGTGCACTTTTTATGCATAAACTAGAAACTGAGTTGAGTCTGTTTGCATGTGTTGCTTTGTATCCTAAAATCATGCTAACAAATCTCACATTTATGTTGGTCACATCATTAACCCTTAGAGACCTTCTGTCCGATGTTGCACCAGTTAGGTTCATTACCAGGTCATTTGAGACCTTCTTTGTCTTGTCTGGTCTGTTACCGATGGAAGGTAACCCTGTTACAGCTTTCATAGCTTCCTTGGTAATTTAGTGGATTGAATCTAGCCAGAAAAATTCTCCATGTACCCTGCTCAATACTATCCTAATAACTTCCTTGGGGAATTCTGGAATGTAGAGGATCTCTGTGAATCCTATGGTTTCAACAATTTTCTGTTCAGGTTTTACATTTCCAGAGTCATCACATATGACAGTTCTGTACATGTTTTTGACTTCTTCATCTCCTAATTCTTCTATATGGCAATGGATATAAATTCTAAGGTCTTCTGCAAAAACAACTCCTTTGGGAATTTGGGAAAAAGCACCTACATTGTCATCCTTTTTAGCTATCTCAGAAACTAACTGAAATATGGGCCTAGGGTATTTGATTACCTCGACCACAATAGGGTTTGCTATGAATTCAGGTATAGAAGAGGATTCCATGATTATAAATACTTTTTTCTGCCTTTGGAAGGATTGATTTCTGAAATGCTTGCCTCTTTGCTCGAAGTGCCTTAGCTCTAGAAATTTCACGCTCTTCGAATGTTTGAATGCGCGGTGAAGTAAAATGGAGCCAAAAACATTAATTTATAATATCAATCTGCCAACTACCATATTTAATGCATGCTGGTTACTTAACAGAACTGTCGGTATAGAAGTAATTTCAACTTCTTACCATCAACCGAGGGAATAATAGCATATGTCTCATTAATTGCCAAACCCTTAAAGAAATTTCTTCAATTTGATGAAGAGACTTCTGTCGGTGGAGTGCTACTTTGTTCTACCGGTGGAGTGCTGCTTGGTTCTACCGGTGGAGGAGTATTCCTATCCACATTCAGTTCTGATTTCCTGATCCATTGTTTTGAGAATTCCTGCTTAACTTCTTCAACTTTTTCTTTTCCTTTCAAACTAGAACCTTTATTGTCTACCGGTGAAGACTTGCTTCTACAAAATTTAGCAATATGCCCAATTTTGTTACATGCATAACAAGTCACATTAGTTCTCTGAATAGCCTTTCCATAACCTATGCCGGTTTGTGTTCTGCATTTATTAGATAAGTGTCCAAATCTTCCACAAACATAACATCTCACATTCATTCTGCAATTCTCAGAGTTATGACCAACTTTGTTGCATTTTGAACATTGACCGGTGGGGGTGTTGGTATTCTGATAGTTTCTAGATCTACATTCATTTGCTCTATGACCATACTTGTTACAGTTAAAGCATTTGCCATTGAATTTATAAGCAGTAGGTTGTCTTACCGGTTTGCTATGATCCTGTGTGTTTGTAGTACCAGAGCTTTCACCAACTTCAAAGCCAATTCCACAAATGTCACCTTTAGGTTTTTGATTCTTCAGCAAGTTACCAAGTTCTTCTGAGCTTTTCTTGAATTTCTCTTTATGTTGATTTGCAGTATCTAGTTCTCTTTCTAAGACTTCTTTCTACCTCATCAGTTTATTTGAGTCATTCTGAATGTGCATCAGATTTGTCTTCAACAAATCATTTTCATAGCTAAGTCTTGTGTTCTCATTTGCAGCATCACTTGGTCTTCTAGTCAAATCTTCTTCATTCTTCTTTCCATCTTCAATTTCTTTACAAAATCTCATAGTCATATCCTACATCTCATTCTTTGTTGTCATGTTCTCTTGTTTCAGCTTGTTTATCATATCATTAAGAGTTTCTTTTTCATCATTCTCATTTTGCATTTTTTCACAAAGTTCTCTTCTCTTGTTTCTTGAAATAGTGAGATTTTCTTGAAGTTCTTGAATAATATCCTGAGAAGCCTTTAGATCATCTTCAAGTTTGATATTTTTCAATTTTTCTACATCATAGTCTGAGAGAGCTCCTTCAAGTTGCTTCATCAGATTTTCCATCTCTACCGGTGTCAAGATCTTCCTCAAGTTGTTAGGCTTCTGAAAATAGAGGACCAAGCTCTGATACCAATTGTTAGGATTCCCACAGATACTGAGAGGGGGGGGTGAATCAGTATCTAACCGGTTAAAAGATTTTCCTTAACTTAAAATATGTAGAGCATATTAATACTATGTACCGGTAAACAGAAAGTAATGCAATAAACAAAGACAAAAGCAACCACATGAAAAACACACCATAACACAAGGATTTAACGAGGAAACTTAGTGTGGGAAAAACCTCGGTGGGTTTTGTGACCCACAATATTCACTTACTGGCCAATAAGAGAATATTATTGCTACAAGAGGGGCCTGCACATGCAGGAAGGCCAATTGCCTAGAGCTCACTGCTCAAATACAAAATAGGAAGTCTCACTGACTTACAAAATGGATTATATAAATCTAGTGTCTTGTACTGCTTCAAAGTAGCATCTATAATGCCAGATCCAGTACTGATTTCTGCTCTGCTTCTTACATAAACCCTTAACCTATAATTCACATAATAGGTCTGCCTTATTTCGCCTAATTACATTCTTCTTACTTACACAAAATGTTCTACAATGATCTCTCTTATATAAGAGTCATTTTACAACTTGCCAAGTCGGCTTACAATGATTTTACAAATAATAAACAAAATATATTACAACAAAAATCTTGTCGGCCTCTGTGCCGGTAAGCTTCCTTTCACTGCCGATGTCGGGGACCTGAGTGTCGGTGTAGAGTCTGATCTTGCTAGTGTCGATGGAATGCCTTGCCGATGTCATAGGATTGTAAGGTTGCCATCAATGACAAAACCTTCAATCACCTACAATGTCTCATTGGAGTGTGCATATGCCAACATAAATGATCTTACTTCTCCAATGCTTTTCGGTGTAGGCCATTCAACGATTGCTCTTACCTTCTCAGGGTCCATCTTCAATCCATCTGCAGAAATCACAAATCCCAAATAGACTAACTCTTATTTCATGAAAGTACACTTCTTAAGGTTTATCAACAACTTTTCTTCTCTCAACCTCTACAAAACTTGTCTTAAATGCAACAAATGCTCCTCTTTTTTGTCTTACTAAAAATCAGAATGTCATCCAAATATACAATAACAAACTTACCCAAGAATTTCTTCAATACTTCATTCATCAACCTCATGAAAGTACTAGGTGCATTAGTCAACCCAAAAGGCATCACCAACCATTTGTCTTGAATGTTGTCTTCTAGTCATATCCTTCTCTGATTCTAATCTGATGATATCCACTCTTGAAGTCTATCTTTGTGTAGTATTTGGCTCCACTCAAACAATCCATTATGTCATCCATCCTAGGTAAAGGAAACTGGTACTTCATTGTGATCTTGTTTATTGCTCTAGAATCGGTACACATCCTCCATTCTCCATTCTTCTTATGTGCTAATACTGTCAGTACTGCATAAGGACTCAAACTTTCTCTGATCAAACCTTTCTTCAATAGATCCTGCACTTGTCTATTCAACTCATCATTCTCTGCCGATGTCATCCGGTGTGCATCTTTGTTAGGCAAACTAGCTCCGAGAATCAGGTCCATGCAATGACTGATACTCCCCACAGGTGGTAATCCATCAGGCACATTATCTGAAAAGATGTCTTCATACTCTATCATCAACTCCTTTATCTCCTTTGGTTATTCTTCTTCATGCTCCAAATTCTCAATCTTCTCAGGAACTAAGACAAAACACACATTTTCATGTCTCATCCCATCCAGGCATTTCCTTCCATCCACCAAACAGATTCTAGAATTCGTATAGACTTCACTCTTCAAAGGATCCTCCAGGGGTAACAAGGTTTGTTTCATCCCATTCGCTACAATAGTGTATATGTTCTTTCTCCCATCATGTATTGCCTGTCTATCAAACTGCCAAGATCTACCCCACAAAAGGTGACAAATATCCATAGGCATAATATCACACAAAACTTCATCATGATAATTCCCAATTTTCAATTTCACCAAACATTTCTCACTTACTAACAACTTATGATCATCCTGAATCCATGCTATCTGATAAGGCTTAGGGTGTTTCAATCTTTCCAACTTCAATTTATTCACCATTTCTTTTGAAACAAGATTATCCAAACTACCACAATCAATAACTACCTTACAGCACTTACCGGATACCTTACACCTGGTCCTGAACAAATTTCGCCTCTGCAATGGCTCTTCATCTTCTCCGGTATGACACAAAGCTCTCCTCATCATCGGCAGTTCTCCATCTTCTGGTTTGTTAGCTAACCTCATGGGGCTTTCTTCTACCAATGATGTTCTCCCAGTGTTCTTTGTCTTCTTACATTTGAAAGGATGATTTCCATCTCCTCCACACTTATGGCAAGCACCTCTAAACACTCTCTTATCTTGTCTTCTGTCATCTTTTCCAAAATTTTCATTCTGATAGCCATCAGGTTCTCTCCTTTGATGGAAATTTATGTCATCTTTCCGATATGAAATACCTTATTTTCTTACTTCCTTGTCCTTATTCTAATTTGTGCAGGTTCCCCGTCCTTTGGAATATCCTCTACCTCCTTGAAATCTTCCTCTGGAAAACCTTCCACCTCTACCTCGCTGTCTCTGCTCATGTATTTTGTTCAACTTCTCTTCTACTTTCAAGGCATACTGATACGCTTCTTCAACACTTTGCAATTTGATCAAATAGAGTTCTTCTTGTATAGAAATCTGCAATCCATTCAAATATCTTGCAACTTGTTCAACTTCATCATCGACATATCTAGATCTGATATTCAACTTGTAGAATGCTTCTAATATACTCTTTCACACTAGATTCCTTCTACTTCAAGTTTTGCAACTTCCAGAACAGGTTTACTTGATAATTAGCTCGCATAAACTTTGGTTTTAACTTAGCAACCATCCACTCCCATGTCTTGATCTTCTCTTTACCTCTTCTTTTCTATCAACCTGCAAATGCTCCCACCAAAGAGATGCATGACCTTTCAACCGGGTACAAGCATACTTCACCTTTCTTTCCTCAACGGTGTTTTCAAAATCAAAATACTTCTCCATCTTCGAGATCCAATTCATCAATTCATCTGAGTCCAAATTACCATCATACTCTGGTGGGGTAAAATGTGGTTTAGTATTCGCCCTACTCAAAACCCTCAAGAACCTCTCTTCATCTGGATTGATCACCAGTGGATTTTCTACTTGTTCTATCGGTGCTTCTTCTTCATCAACGCTCACATCTTAAATAGGTTGACCTCTTCTCTGGGTTGTCTCAACAGCTTCCAACTGAGTTGTAATTCCTTGCAATATTTCCACCACAACAGAGTCTGCATTCTCACGTGCTCCACCATTCCTATTTCCTCTTCGTGCCATCTTTATGCCAGTCCTCTACAGCTGTAGGTCGGATCCATAATCCGCCACCTCACAACAAAATTCTCAGGACAACGCAATCTCCAGAATGAAATATCGCTCTGATACCACTTGGTGCATTCACCGGTTAGGAGGGACCTCAAAGAGATCAATCTGGACCGAGAAGCAAGAGTAAACACAATGAGAGAAAGAGAATATGATGGAGGCAATGCATAAGTGAATGATTTAGATTGTGAAAACTGATTACAGATAGTCGGTAACATCCGGGTTACAAGATTTGGCTCACTAGCATGTTGCATACATGCTTTATTACAAAATTGGTCAACTTCGGACCTCTAAATCTTGGGATATATCATCTATGTTATCCCAAATGAATTTTAATGCATAATTACAATGATTTATATAATCCAGGGAGATCTGGGCTGCCCAAGAGGGAACAAATACCGAAGAACAAGATCAAACATGAAAAACCAATAGGTCAGCCTCCACCAAGAGATTCCTCCGAAAAATCCAAAGGATGAAGTGCGGATCAAAGGGAAGGTCAGCCACACGCCATGGAACATCAAAATCAATGAACTAGACTTCGTAAGCTATGGAAGGGATCCAATAGATTTACTAATACAAATAGGTCCAAGCCGTTCTCATGCTAGAAAAACTGTCACATAATCTGGAATCGATAACTTGTCAGTAAATGATTCAAATGCTTCATGGTTTAGGAATAAGGAAGATGATCATGTCCTCAAGAAAAATACAGCTCCGCAAGATCTGGTGAGCCAATGCAAGAAAAATACAAAATGAAATGCTGAAACTACAAAACAAAAAATAAATATTTTTGGTTGATGCAAGATTGCCAAGAACCGAGGATGCTCTTGCATCAGTTTTTATGGCTAGATAGACCACATAAGATCACAAAGCAAGTCATTCAAGCGGTAACCTATTTAAATGCAACTAATAAGATCCCTAGTCTAAGGCATGTAAAGAATACCACTACGATAGAGGTAGCTGGATCCCAACATAATTACCGATCAGTGACAATAAGTGATATCATTCAATATGATGTGAGATTTGCTTCAATGGTGGCAGTATGTAAGGTGTACAAGTTCAACCGACAAAATTTAGTATCTCGTAATATATGTACCTATCAGATACTCAAGGAGGACAAGAAATATGATCTGTGTGGAGTGTATCTTAGTGAATTAATGAGCAATCTAAAGAAGATTAGGCAAGATAAGAAGCATGTTTTCAAGTTTGTTTCTTTGATTATATGTTTGGAACTTTACTTTTTGAATAAAATCCCCAATGTAGGAAAAGTACAGTGGGCTTATGATAAACCGGTGGTAGTTCAAATTAAAAAAGGTTGCAAGGATTAGGTGATGTATTAGCACATAAATCTGCTTTGTGGGGTTATTTCAAGTCATTTTAGGCTATGATGCAAAGAAAAGAGAGGATTCCAAAGGACATTATAGAAAAATATGAAGATACCATATGCTTTATGGTAGACAAAGATCAATGCCATATGGAGGCAGTAGAACCAATAACAGTATGGATCATGCCCATGGGGTATGAAGTAGATGGAAACACTCTCGATGCTTATGCATAACATCTTCTAAGTAAACCGCTAAATGAGAAGGAAGAGATTTTTGGCACTTACAAGGAGAAAAGTCTAGACCTGCGTAAGAAATTCACTGAGCCCAGAAGAAAGAGGAAGGTCGAAAAAGAAGTAGAAGAGCTTGCAGAGCAAATGGGAATAACAAAGGAATTCGTTCAAAGGGCTAGGGAACAAAACATTTTGAAAGAGGAGGACATGGTAAAGCCTAAGAAGACAAAACTGGACTCCACTCCTCCCAAGCAAACCAAGCCAAGGCAAACCAAGTCAACACCCACCTCCGACGCACAAAAGCTTGTTTCTCCACCTAAGCCACAAACCAAGTCAATCAATGGAGCAGAGAAGAGGAAGAAGGAGAAGCCTAAAAGGGTATATGTTGCAGACACTACTGAAGATGTAGAGACGGAGTCTGATGAAGCAATTAGAGAGGTGAAGAACACAACTACCTATGTTATGGTAGTGAAGAAGCCTCAATCCAGTGAAGCCTAACCGAGCAAGAAACAAAGAACTAAAACTGAGCCATCCAATAGAGCCATATCAAGCAAGAAGCCAAAGTCTGAACTTGATGAAGCTCTGAAATCTAGTAAGCTTGGAGAGAAATACAAAATTGTTCTTCCATTCAAGCAAATAGTTGATTCAGATATTAAGGAAGGAAACTTAAAGCATGTTTCAGAGTGGTATCATAACTGCAATAAAAATGAAAAAAGGGTATTAGAAGAGGCTGTAGTAGAAAATATAAATATATACAACAAATCATTGATAAAGCTATCATCTTTGATACCCAAGAGCCTATATGAGATTTTAGATGCAAAAAAGCATATGGCTAGTCTTGAGGATGAAAGGTTAAAAGAATATGTTTTGGTTAACCTATGTTCGGTAATATCAAGAAGTGAAATACCTAGATTGTTGAATATTGCCAAGAGTAGTTTCAGAAGCAAGCACAGGGTCAATAAAATAATGTTTGGCAAAATTGATGAAGTAAGGAAGGAAACAAAGGCTATTCTAAAGAAATTTTTGAAGGAGAACCAATATCAAGTCAATCCCGTGCAAGATGACACCCAACCGAAAGAGAAGGCATAAGATACCTCCATTCTGAAAGTGCATACAAGAGTTTTTGGTGTGCAAAAAGATCAACCAACTGAGCAAGCCATTCCGGTAGAGAAGACAAATGAAAAAACTGCAGTTGTCGATGATCAGAATGTTGGAAACTTTAGTGAAGCTGAACAAAATCCTTTGGCGATAGAGGTTGATTCAAAAAAGGTAGCTGAGGAGATTGGAGATGGAAAGGGAGTGGATGATGAAAAGAAATAAGTTTGAGAGGGAGATGCAAATGCAAAAGTGGCAGAGAAGGAGAAGGGAGGGAAGATAAGTGAACAGGCTCCGGTGACAGTGGTAAGAGACACTGTAGCAGACAAGGGAAAAGAGATTGTCACTGACTCAGATGATTTCACTCAAGGACCAATAGATCTGAGTTCATTATCTCATATTCAAACACTGAAGCTAGAAACTCTTGCTCAAGTGAAAGCAGGTGAGGACTTACTCAAGTCTCACACCCAAGATAAAGAGTTGATAACTTTGGCCACAAATGTATTGGAGAAAATTTTGCCATCCTTTAACTGTGATTCAGGTGATAAACCCTTCGGTAAGCTTATAAGCATGCTCAATGTCGTAGATTCCCATTTTGGGTCTTTGGAGAGAGCAGTAGATGCTAAAATTTTGACTCAATTTAATGCTATAAGATTGAGGACAATTTGAAGATGATTGAAGGAGATAGGGCCAGTTTGATAATTGTTATGAAGAACATACAAGATGCATTACATAAAGGTGGTCAAACATATAAGTCATGTCTAATTTTGCCTAAGTTTATTATTGACATTGACAAGTAAATAAAAGAATTTGAAGGGCAGTTAGCTAGCATATCTCAATCATATGCACCTCAATCAGTCCTTGCTAGCAATTTTGAAGCTCAAGTTATGAGTATACTTGATAGGATTAAGAGCTTAAATCAGGAGAAGGACATAATTTTGGGCAAAGTGGAAGAAGTAAGAATCCTTATCACTCCTCGAATAGATACATTGATCAGTAGTAGGCAAGATGCAATGAATGCTCTAAATAAGAGTGTTCTGACAGATTGTAGAGGAGCAAATATGCATGCCTATGTTTTCAGTGGTATGATCAATATTTTGAGAGTTTGAAGAAGGGTTGGGATGATCATCTGTTGTGTCTAAAAACAATTTTTGCAGATATTTTTAATTTTTTGTAAGTAACTGTGTACACTCCTATATATAAATTTTGGTGGATTCCTAACTTTGGCATTGATGTCAAAGGGGGAGAGAGAAAAGTGAAAAGTTGTGTATATTCTTAGGGCGAGCTTGTTGAGTCTTGGAGATTTTTGAGTTTTGGAAGTTTGCAGTTTTGAGTGTATAGTGTCATTTTTCACAATGTTGCCATCAATGCCAAAGGGGGAGATTGTTGGCAAGAGACATTGTTCCGATGAAGATTGATATATGAGAGATGTATAGGAGTTGTCATTTATGGAAACTCGGTCCAAAAATCATATCCAATATACGTAGATTTGATTTACCGGAAGTTGCATTATCCATTAGGCATAAGTCTGAAAGGTGGAATACAGTATCCCATAGAGTATGAGTATATTGTGCAGATCTTGATTTGGGTTGCATAAATTTGGTTGCAGTAATAGAGGTAGATGATTCGAGGTTTGAGGAAGATTATTTTGTAATCCTAGTATCTGGTGTTTATTCATGAGAGAGATTGAAGGTCCAATATCTGGTAATTCAGGTAGAACAAAGTCATTTTGATGTTAAGTGATGTAACGTGTGATCCAGAATCTTTGGGGTGATTTCGATAGTTGTTGTTGAGTTAAACGTAATTGTGCCGACACATGAGAAACTTATTATCATCTTTTTTAGGTCTTCATGTGAATTTGCAAATGAATTGAGCCGACTTATGGTTACACGTTTCATGTTGTGTGTTATGTAGTTTTTGGAAGCCGACATGGGAATTGATTTATTTTGTTGATATGGATATATAAGACTGATTCATTTGAACATTTTAAAATATGATATGAGTGTGAGAAGGCTGTATAAGCGAATGTGCGAGGTTTTGTAAATGTGATTGAAGGTTTTAGTGCTCTAGTATATGACAGAGTAGCAGAAAAGAGTAGGGAGACAAAACAGTGATAGAAGAACTCTTGAGCCTAACCGAAACTGCTATTTGGCATTAGTAGATGTTATTCTTCAGTTTAGACACTATTGTAATAATTTGTAATCATTTATAGGACAGTGAGTCCTCTGCGGTTGTAGCCCTCTTTTGTATTTGAGAAGTGAGCTCTAGGTAGTGTGCTTGAATGCAAGTGCATTCCCCTTTTGTAATATTATCATACTCCTAATCAAAGTATAATAATATTGTGGGTCTCAATCACACCATGGTTTTTCCCTTTCTGAGTTTCCACATAAAAATTCTAGTGTTATGGTTTTGTGGTTGATTGGTTTATGTTTTTGCACTTTACTTTCATTCTTATGCATCTGGTGGTTTAAGAATCAATTTAATAAATTTGTGAATTACAGAAAACTGATTCACCCCCCCCCCCCCTCTCAATGTTCATTGATTCCAACAAGGTCATCCATCCTTGCTAATGAAAATCTATATTTGATTATATTTTTTTTAATAGCTCAAGAATCTATACACATTCTCCATCTTTCTTTGGTGCTAGTACTATGAGTATTGCACGTGGACTCAAGCTTTCTCAAATCAATCATTTTTTCAACAATTTTTGAATTTGTTTGTTCAACTCCTCATTCTTTGTAGACGTCATTCTATAGGTTGCCTTATTTGGTAAAATGGATCTTTGGATCAAATCTATCTAGTGACTAGCATTCTTCACTGATGGAAAACCCTTAGGTACATTATGTAACATAAAACCATGAAACTCATCTAACAAATCTAAGATGTTTGTCGATATATATTTATCTTCTTCTTTGTCATCTCTAGAAATTAATGCATAGAATAATGCTCATGCTTGTGGGAATGGGTGAGAGGGTCAAGGGTTTTAGGTGACAGAAGTGATGTAGGAGAGTTGGAGGTTGATGATGAAGATGGGGAGGAGGGTGTGCATTCCTTTGGATGGTATGTACCATCGTGGCTTATTCCTTTTGTTGTGGATTGATGCAGAGCATCATGGAAAACCAGCTCACAACCAAGGATCTTACTAATCCAATCAGCATTCCAATTTGTTTATCACCAATTTCTTTATAATAGAGGCATAATCAATAGCAAATCAACTATATCAAACAACATAACTATCCCAATCCATCATTGAGATCCAATCTTCCAATAGTCACATAAACATCCAATCAGCAATTTAACCAAACCCTTACTTCCTTAAGGCATCTTGAACACTCAACCAATAATTGCAATATCATTCCATCCATATGTTTCAAGGTCACATTCATAACTCATTTTTTATTTCAAGAATCATAAACTATTCAACAAGTTCTTACCTTCATACCCTTAAACCACATTTATCCTAGTCACAAACAGATAAATCAGACTACTTAATCCACATCCAAGCACCATTTAAAATACCAACTCCATATCCCAATCACATTCAAGCCACAACACCTAAATCTGATCATAAACAAGAACTTGACATGCAACTTTCATTAGACCATCATTTTGCAACTTTGATAGTACAAAACTCTGTTGCTCAAAACTTTCAGAAAAAACATCAAGTGGCCAATCTCTCTGGTGAGAATGCAGATAACTAGGTTTTCCAAAACATATATAAAATATAGCAAGATTCAACGGTTAATTTTGACGTTATTCCCCCGTACTGAGACCCATTTTTACTATCATAAATAACTCAAAAAAATTCATTGATTAGCCTGCTAGGGCATCAAATTTCTCATAGAATGCCAAACCATTCAATCCCAAACAAAATTCATGTTAAATTTCTCTCAATATACTTTATAATGAGCCAAGAAACATAAATTTCCATTGGTTGAAATGTAATATATCATTAAAACTTTACGAGATACTCCATTAATGAGGGTTTTAAAATAGATTTTATAAAACCAAGTGGATCTCCTACCATACTCAACGGATGATGTTCAAATTTGTTCTGGAGGTTTTCTAACTCACTAATCTACACACTCCAATCTATTAGAGGGAATATCCAATCCATTTTCCAAGTAAAATATGCCTAAAGCAACAATGTAATGTGACTGTCAACATAACAATAGATAGAGGGTTACACAAAACATAATATATATTCATTACTTCTTCCAAAACCATTACAAATATTTGATATTCATGGTTTATACTTCCTCCCTTGCACACCATTTCATCCATCCCTAAGAAATTACATTCAAATTGGTGCCAAACACCATGACTGTTACCTTCAACTTGCAGATTGGGTGACAGTTAGAGGCAAATAATTGCTCTCCTTACAAACCCTTCCTCCAAACCTGCCACCATGACTCAAATTTGACCATTACATGAAATATATAAGATCTTTCCCCATATAACTGATTAACTACCTCTTTAGGACCAAATGGAAACCTTTTACATCAATTTTTGCAACCTTTTGACAATTTTTGCATTTTAACCCAAATGACATCAAACCTTTGCATACACATTCTTGACACTTCAAAAGGGACTAAACAAAACATATTACATCATATTTACCCTCCCATGGGTTATTTGGCACAATTTGACCATATAGACCAATGTTGACCCGAGTGACCCTATTAGGACTTTAATAGACATTATGAACACCCTGATACAAGTGGCTCATGTAGCCTTACATATTGATTCAAAATACATTGAAATAAGTTCAAATGACCTTTAAAGCTCAAATATCAATGACATTGTTCATAAGACAACCTTTTACCTCCTGTAGCCTAGGTGCTCCTGCACCATGGATTTCGGGTGGGAGACGGTTTTGTGGCTCTAGGATATTACGGCCTCATGTTGGTGGAAGTGTTTTGGCACTCTTCTTGAGGCTTGGTATCTGGTGGGAGTCAGTGGTCCTCCTTCCCACGATCCTTTTCTTTCTTCCTTTTGGCGTAGTGGCATGACCTTTGTTTTCTTGATGGCCTTCATTTTCTTGGGTGTGGGAAGGCCTTGCAATGGTTGTCGGTCCTTTATGTTTGTTTGGTGCATATCGTGCGTGTTGTAGGATGTTTGGTGTTTTGGAGGTTCTCTAGGGTTTGGTGTTGACTCAACATATTCTATTGTTGTCGAGGGGTTTTTGGGTCCCATGTTCATGCAATTGGGTTTCAAGTTGGTGGCTCTTGTCTTATGGGGGATGTTCCATGCCTAGTTGACGGTTGTGGGGTGACTTCTTTCAACTTTTTTCTGGTTTTCTTTGGTGGTTGTGGGGCTACAGGTGGAGTCATTTATTCCTCTATTCCCTTAGTGGTTGTTGGAAGACTTGTGGGGTGCTTCCTCACCCTCTTCGGTTGTGCCTATTTTGATCTTAGCCCTACTGGTCAGGGTTATTAAGGGCTTTTCTAGTTTTAGCTATTGCTGGAGTTTTGTGTGTTCTAGTGATTTTATGTTTCTCAGTCTTAATATTTTTCAGTGTGTTCCTCTTGTCGGCCAAAAGGGTGCTAGCAATTTTCAAGGGCCCGTTTTAGCCTTGGTTTGTTTTTGGTTAGCGTTGGGTTTTTTCAGGGATTTGTTAATCCCTCTTTCTTCTAGATGGGCTTGTGTTGTTCTTGGATGGGCTCCTTCTAGTATGGCTTCTATGGAGGTGAAAGATTCCCCTATTGAGGTGGGGTCTCTAATAGCTTCTTTGTTAGGAGAAT
This sequence comes from Cryptomeria japonica, assembly GCF_030272615.1. Lineage (NCBI taxonomy): Eukaryota > Viridiplantae > Streptophyta > Pinopsida > Cupressales > Cupressaceae > Cryptomeria > Cryptomeria japonica. The sequence continues at coordinate 763,553,960 of NC_081407.1, read as the reverse complement.
AGTGTATTCTACTCTTATTTCTCTCTTTCTTGTTCCTTATTGAGGTGGGGATATGCTTTTGGAAGGAGGATGGTGGTCGCTCTATGTGTTTTTCTCTCAACTCGAGTTGCTTGGATGTTGGGTTGTGGCATGCTTGGCTCACACCTTTGTCTATCTTCTTCTCTATTGCTCCTATTGAGGTGGGATCCTCTCTTATTGAGGTAGAGAGGACTAATGTTGGTGAGGAGTTAATTAGTTGTTGAGTGTCCCAAGTTAGAAGTTGCTAGTTGGTTCAAGGTGCCATTTTAAAACCCTTATGGAAAGTTTTGGGAACCTTGGAAAATCCCTCCTCCTTTTGTACCTAGTAGTCTAGGAGGTTCTCTAGTCGGATAGTCTAGATGCCATCCTTTTTTTGTCTTTCCAAATAGTTAGTTTCTGGAAGTGAAGGCTTTTGGGAGCCTTTTGAAAACCCATGAATTTTTAGGGTCCTTTTTAAACACTTGAAGGTATTGGGAGCCTTATTAAGTCCCATGTTGTTGGTCCTTCTACTCTAGGAGTTTTGTTTTGCTTGGTAGGTCTGATTGCCTTCTTTCTTTGTACAAGGGTTCAGGGTCCTTTCAAAAAATTGCTTACCTAATCAAAAAAATATGCTCATGTTTCATCGTATTCAAAAAACTTCTATCATCAAATAAACCAAATTCTCGCACAACAACATACTTTTTCTTCCACCTCCTTCAATGGATTCAACTTGTGCAAAACTCCATTCTTTGTCAAGGAATAAGTGTTGGAATGTCCATCATGTACTACATGCTAATTAAACTACCACAACCTCCCCAATAATATATGATAATCATCTATAGGCATGATGTCACATAGTACCTCATCATGGTGATTCCCAATCTTTAACTTCACTAAACACTTATCAATGACCAAGGCTCTATAGTCCTTCTACAACCATGAAATTCGATATGGATGTGGATGTCTCCTTTTCTCCATCTATGATTTGTTAACAATCTCCTCTAAAACAAGACTATCAATGATAATATTTTATTAACTTTTGTACCTTGTGTGAAATAAAATATTCTTTTAAACTGGAGATTTCGCCTCATTTAATAAGACTTTCCTTGTGACAAGAACTTGTCTTTTTGCATCTTCAAAATGTTTGAATTTAGCATCTTCATATACATGTGCAACTCATGTATTACATTTAGGTCTTATATTTATCCTTCTTGATTTTGTGGATAGACATATGCTTAATTTCCTTCTTCTCCATATTAGAAATAGGTTCCATGAAAACCTCCTCTTCTAGGTCCTTGTCCAAACCTTCCTTTTCCTCTTTGGGCACTATTATTTTGTTCACACGGGTGGTAAGCATTATCTCCTTCCTGTTTTTTATCATTGTTAGATTCTTCATTTTCTTTTGGTCTCCATATGATCTTCCACTAGTCCTTTCACCATGACCTCTTCCTCTCTACTTGCCTCATCAATAGTGGTTATCCTTACTAAACTTATCCCCTCTTTATTTGTACTTATTTCCACCAAATATTAGAATGACCTTTTAGCTTGTTCTTTGCAAATTTGAACCTCTTATAATCATCCACTTCCTCAAACTCAAAGTATTCCTCCATATCATTGATCTAAACAATTAACTCTTCCGGTAACTAAGATTTCCAAAAAATGAAGAAACTTCAATCTTTGGCCCTTTTTTTCAATATTGAAGATGACCTTTTACAATATGAATTTCTTGGGATCTTCTATGCATGACGTTCTTCTTAAAACCGTCATTTTCCTTTAGATTCATCTTCACTTTCATCTCTTCCTCTTAGTTGAAACCCTCTACATATCTCGTCTTGTAGTGATTGAACTTGTTTCTATGTCTCTAAAACCTCTTATATTACAACAACATTTCTTACACACCATAATTTCTTTCTGAAGGCATTCTGATCATTTTTCTCCTAAACCCACAACCTCAAGTCCTAGTGCAAACTACCTCATGTTCAATGATCTACTTACACTCAAAAACTCCCATTTTGATACCACTAGATGATGGGATACCTGACCCAACACTCACAAATAGACAAAAAAATAGATAATAACACAAAAAGAAATATTAAAAGGAAAACAAGCCATATTAAATTTCTTCAATAAAATTGAATAAAAAGTTTAGAAACTGCAATACTATAGACACATGGGCTTAACTCACTACAAAGCAAATCAACTCTCTACGAAAACTCTATAACTTAAAGCTACAATTTGCATTAATGGAGAGTCTATAACCTCCATTCACCTCTTTATTCGTCACAAATAACTACCTCAAAATGTTTTGGAAAATGTTGATCTCCTATTTGGGTGCCCAAAGGTCCAACCATTCACTTACCCACTTATAAATATTTTTCATTTGAATTTTGAATTTTGGTACCACAACTTTCAAGAGATATAACATTTGACTTGAGCATCGAATTTTATATTATAATATGTTGTTGGAAAGCTCATGAAGATATCTACAATGTTGGAATCATTTGAAAATTATTTTATCCACTTCTTGAGATTTTATGAGGCTTTTAAGGAATTTAAATTTGAGTTTGAAACTTTATAGAATAAATTACCCAAGATGAAAACTTTAATATCCTTATAAGGTACAAAAATAATGAGATGATTATTCCATTATTCACTTCATTTTTTAATTCCACTCCTTGGGGTAAGTTTTCACGTCCATATGTGCTTTTATAGGTTGACTTACTAAAAATAATAGGTGATAATTTTTGGGCTTTTCAAACTTCTAATTGTCTGACACCTTGTAAGTGTCATTATGGGCTCCAAAACAACTAATGAAACCTACAAAACAATAATAAAATATATTTTTCAAGGATGATGCAACATTTCCCTTTTAGTATTATATTCTCATGTATTAGATAGTGTGATCCCCACCTCGTGGGTTGATAAACTTATTAGAGGGAACACTAAAAAGGTGATTTCTCTGTGACTTATTTTGTCCATTTTATTGAAGAAGGTATTGTGATAAATCTAATCGACTGTTTATGGATGAAGTCATCTCCGAAATAGAAAATGCTCTTATAGATAAGTTCTTTGTTTTTAGATTCGATACTGATTTAGTTCGACATTGGTTAGATAAAGCTTAGAAACTTAAAGGAAGTGTTTATGTTAGTGCCATAATAGATGGTCTCTTTTTTTTAGATTTTATATTAAATAAAACCTTGTTAAGGTTCTTATGGAGGGACCTTAGTTGTCTAATAAAGGGGAATGAAATGGTCTTTATTTATCCACATTAAAACCAATATTTAATCCCTCTATGCATCTCGGAAAAATTTCTCCTACTTGAGTGCGCATTCCTAAGCTCCCTTTGGAATATTGGAACACTAAAAATCCTTAAGAGTATCTTGTATTTTTGGCCTTCTCTTAACTATTTATAAATTAATTTACAAAATTCTAGAGTGTTTTTTTTTAGAATGTGTGTTATTTGAAGTGCATAAACCACTCCCTCAAAATGGACTCAAACTATAGTTCATGAGAATGCTATATTTTTGGTCAAAACTGCAATAGATTTGTCCACTTGGTAGATAAATGCAAGATCCATGTTTTCAAGGAGGAACCGAATGATAAAGAAGTAGTAGAAGAAGTATCTCTTTCCAAGATTCAATTTGTAATAGATATTAGTGAATGGTTAAATATTAGTAGTGAATCCATAGTAAAAGTTGTCTCTTCCCCTCCTTTAGAGTCACAAAGAAAGTATCATACGAACAAACCTCAAGTAGTTTTATAAAAAAGAATGGGACAAGAAGATGAAGAACAACTAAAAGAAACCTTGTAGAATAGTGATAAGGAGAAAGTAGCACTAAATCCACTAGTAGAGCATATGCTTAAAGACGGGAAAAATATTGAAGTGGTTTAGAACCTACAAGATAATAGCTTAGATGAGATTTCAAAGATTCATCCAAGAACTATTTTTGAAATATAGGAGGAAAAATCCTTGAGAATGATGTATGGTCCTAGGACTTACATATTTTTTAGGAGAACTTGGTTTCCCTAGTAGAAAGTAAAGATGTATGAGCATTTCATCCCTCTTCTTTGAATATTCCTTTTGAACATTATAACAAAGATCTAGTTTAAACCTCAATAGGGAGTAAAAGAAAAAAACAAAGTGGTATCAATAAAGGTAGATGTGGGCAGTGCTCTAAGGAAAGGAACATAATCTCATAAGGAAACTCAATCAAGAGAAGTAGCAAAAGGGATCACAATGAAAAAATAAAGGACATTGGAAAATCCTTAAGGGCCAAGAAAATCTTTAAAAAATAAGGTATGTAAAAACCCCCACAAAATAAAAATAGCACAATACCCAACATACACATAATTAAACATAAATTAATGTTACATACTCAAATATATTAATAAAGACCCATTGATAGATTAAAACAAAATGTTTGAATATATAAGCCCAAATATTAGGCAAAACATAAGGAAACCATTTCCTTTACATGAGACCATAAGGTTGAATACAATGAGAACTTAAAGTACATAATTAAAGACAACCTTGACAAGTGCTCCAAACATACAATCTTCACTCGAGAACACTGTAGGTGAGAACATTATCAAAGTTATTAATCACCCAACCTAGAAGCTTTGTGCTTCCCCAAAATCCTTTCACTAAAGAATACCCAACCCTACATGAGGATGTTTATCATTCTAAAACTAACAATGTCATAAAATTTGGTGCAGTGTGATATAGATCTATATTCTAGATGTTATTGTAATGATATGATGATATGATAGAGAGTATGGGGTATAACGATCAAATATGAAGCATATACTAAAAGATCAATAATATTTGGCCAAAGCACCTTTTTGGGTTGATTGTCAATAGATAAGTCTAAATTAAAAATGTACTTTTCTCTATTACTTCATATACGACACTCATTTGAAAAAAATAATTAAACAAGAATAAGACAAAAAACGAACAATATACTTGGTGATTAAACATAACATGAGTTTTAATTCAAGCTTATTATTCCAAAGATAACAAAAAAAAAGCACATGAATTCTTAAAGAGAGAAAGCATGTCAGAACTTTTTATCACTGAAAAGTATGTTTAAACACATTTTAAAATAAATCATATAGAAGCTTACAAAAGCACACACAAGTATACAAGGGCATACAAATACACCATTCTATGCATTATTACCTAACAACTTTGATTGTCAGTCTACTGACAATTCTTATAAAAAGATTTAAAATAATTAATTATATGACGCATAGACTAACCAAAATCTTAACAATTATATTCTTGATTAAATAAACAATAATATACAACAAAGGTTACAATATGTTAAAATTCACAAAAACGAAATGAATATCTCTCCCTTGATACTGTACGACAAACACAATATAATACTAATTAATCATAGTCTAGAAGATCAAACTTTTGAAATACTTTACTCCTAATTTCATCTTCCTAGTTTCATCACCCAATATATATGTAGAATATCAATGAAGATATTTTGTGATTCTATGCTATTTAAGAACTATTCTTTCTCATTTTTATAGTAATATACTAAAGTAGAACACATTGATAACATTATTATTTAATTATATACTATAATCCTACGCAATGATTTAACATTTCACTAATTATCCACTTTTCAATAATTTATAATATAACTAAAGAGAGTAGCTCTACTAAAATATTCATTTGCCTAGTTAAAGGTATGTAGTATATACATATTCATGTAAGAGTTCAAAGATTACAAAAAAAATATTAAAAAAAGCATAAATCATTATGAAAATTTCTTTCTAGTGAATTTTATATATTTATATTTCTATTATTTAGTTTTCATTCCCTTCTCATAACGATAAAATTATGCAACTAGTTAGTAATCTAAAATTTAAAAGGTTCTATAAGAGTAAAATTTTGAGACATAAATATTTTATAGACTTAGAGAAGTCAACATTGATATAATTTGTATCTGAAGTTATTTATAATCCTTAACTAACCTCGTACTTCTTAAGATTAGATCATTATAATAAACAAAATTTAACAGAGTATCAACTATAGAGAATCTCTATACTAAGTTCTATTTTTTTTAAAGAAATCAAAAGTAAAATCTTTATAAGAAATAAAATATATTCTCAATTGATATAAGTCCTTTATCATAGTCCAAGAAAGGGCACCATTATAAATCTTAATAAATTAAAAGCTATATAATATTGCCCTCCTATTAATAGATATTAAATATATGGAATAATTTTTTAGAATCTCAAACAATAATTAATACTCATTATATGATTTAGAATGAAGATATACAATCAAGCTAATTTATATTGGTAAAATCTACCCAAACAACAACATACAGCTACCCTCTACATCTCGCGTCACAAAGTTAATGATTTTACACCAAAGGTAGAGTAAATTGTGCATATCTAAATGGCATGGTTTAAGAATATCCATGTTTCCTATTGTAAATTGGATGCAAATAGAAGAGAGAGTCTTTCATTCTTACAATTAGAAACTATCTAGATTTGAAAGTTAACAAGAGACTATGCATGCATGTTTGATATTACATGATCTAGTTGATAGATTACTTTAGTTTGCACATTTGATATTACTTTAGTTTGCATGTTTCATATTACGTGGGTTCAAGATAGAATGAAGATCATCATGGAATCATAGTAATATGGTACTTGGGTAAGAAAAACAAATACTAAGTCATCATACTGAGATCGGGATGGATGATTTAAATACCATGATATGAGAGAAAAGGCGGGTGTGAGACTATTATCAAGAAAAAATTCAAAATTTCTAGTATATAACACTCGAAAAGATAGGATTGCAAAATGAAATTTCTTTAAAAGGTCTAGAAAATCCAAAGCAATTGTTTTATTTGTTTTCATGATGCATGAAGGTGTTGATGGTGGTGTTCGCACAATCAATGTTAAGTGATTCAGGGATGAATTACCTCTCTTTAAAAGTATTGAGAATATTTTAAGGTTCTTTTTTAGTCAAGTCTTGATCGTGTTGAAACAATTAGATTGACTGACATGAATGTTAAAAAGGAGGCATTTGTTGCTAATCACAATTTTGTAGTTGATAGTAAGGTCTCCTCAATCTCCCAAAACATAGTAACATGCAAGTTTCATGATATCAAATTTCCAATCACAATCATATTCATACGCAAATCTAAAAGTAAATTCTTCTTTAAAACTAATTCTACTCTAATAAGTACTAAAAAGAAATAGAAAAAGAGATAGGGTGATGAGGATTGTAAATGAAATCTAAGCTAATGGACAATGATAACCATGAATTTACTTCAACACATTGGAAGATTGGATTGAATATATCAAACCAACAATGCATAAACTATAAATCTCACAATTAACACAAGTGTTGATGCAATCAATCAAGGAAAATATAGACACTCAATGATTTATAGAATTCATCCAATCAAGAGTGTCACACCCATGCACAAAACCAAGATGAAATCCTATGAACAAGAATTCAAATGGAGATCCAACCAACTTAACCAACACATAAGAAAATAAATCCACAACATTCAATACAAAATGATTGAACAACTCATTTCCAGCGAACAAAAATGTTTGATTCTTTGATTAAAATATCGAAATTTGTAGCATTAAGTAGAAACCAACACTAAATAACGTATAACACTTGTTCTAGATGCTAACAAATGAATTTAGTGTTGGGTAAAAAATTTGTAAACTTGGGGAGGTTTACAAAATGTGGGTTTTCACCATAGTATGTGAGACAATATCTCTCAGAAGGCAAGATATGGTCCCTCCTAATTATAAGGGAAGGCTCCCTCTTTCTACTGCAAACTAAATTTAATACTATTCTACTTGCTAACTTTACACTAATCCAAGATGATACAATTACTTTACTCTCTTTTTTCAGAGTAGGTATCTACCCAAATCTCTATTTAGAATAGAGCAACAAAATAATTTTAACTTGCAGTACTTTCAAGAATGTATGCTAATTGGAAGCAAAGTATCCATAAGAGTACAAAGCCCCTCGTTGCTCCCTTTTTTTGAAAATAACTTTGGGACGAGAAAGTAATAATAAAGACCATTCTTCTTTTTATCATTATCCTATCAAACTTTACAAATAGATGACTCTTTCTTACAATAAACTTTCAAGTACAAGTAGAATTAACCAAGAAGCTCACATGAAAGCTCAAAGACTTTCCATGAATTTCTATAAAGCTTCAAGAACAAAGATGAAATACGTGTAGCTCAAAGACTTCAACATACACTTCACCTTATATGCACAAACGTGGAAGGTACAAACAACACTAATATTGCAAGTTATCTGTTTGCTTGAGCATGAAATATTAGCTTCAAATGTGATAAGTAGCTCAAAGACTACAAGATCAAGTTTGACAATATATCATTAATTATAAACACAATAAGCAGCTCAAAGACTACAAGATTGGGTTTAAACCTCTTTCAAATAACACCACAATACTCACAATCAACTTTGAATAATGTCATCACATTACAACTTGTTCCAACACAATGATTCAAAGCAGCTTGTCTCTTTTATTGGTTTTAATTTAATTTACATCTAAAAATAAAGTTTTAGAGTGCTTCTCAAACCAACAAAGTTTTGTTGCATTGCCAAAAGATTAATAGATTATTACAATGAGCACCCTCATATATCTATAGGAGGTGCAATGAGAGAAAATACGAAAAACTCAAATAACTGTGACTAAGTCAAAGTAGAGTTTGATTTGACTTAGGACACATGAATTCCTATATGTATACTAGTGCATACATAGAATAACACTTGAGGTGTCAATTGGAATTACAAAATGCCACTACACTAGAGATGCATAAAAATGACTAAGTGTTTAGAGACACATCTTGATTATGATCATCCTTCTTCAAAGCGGATAGGAGTCTTGCTTCTTGAACTTCATTGTCTTTTCCTTGAAGATGGTTCTAACATTTGAATAGCACTGTAGCATTGGGAAAACATCAGCAATTATAAGGAACAATCACCAACTATCTTGATCATTTAACTATAAAGGATCATGTATGTATTGAATTTGGCGCTATTAGGGCTATAAAAACCCTCATTGTATCATGGTAGAACAAGTGTAAATCAGGCCTATGAACCCTATTTACATGTGCGTGCATTTGGTGTAATTCGGGTTCGTAGGCCTGAACTACACTTAAGGCTAAGTGTGGCTAAAAGGTGCAGTTTGGGTTTGTAGACCCGAACTACACTTAGGAAAAACAAAGGTCAAGGTGTAGATCAGACCTGCAGGTCCAAACTACACTAAAAAAAGTGCAAGTTAGGTGCAATTCGGGTCTATGGATCCGAACTGCACCAAAATAGGTGCAGTTAGGGTCTATGGATCTGAACTAAACCAAAACAAGTGCACAAGTGCAAAATCGGGTTTAAGACCCGATTTGACACCAAGAACCCCTATACAAGTGTAAAATCAGTTTAGGACCTGATTGACACCAAAATCAACAAAGATGAAATCAAACTAACTCCCAAAAGGCATTTTGCTCAATCTTTCGAATTGACAACTTGTGACTTCAAATCGAGATGATTTATTGAGGGCCAAGTCATGAATGGAGATAACAAAATTTTATTGTGATCAACATGCTTAGAACACCTAAGCTGCAAATTAGACAAAAATTATAGGGGTTAATCTGAAAATTTTGAGCAAGTCAAAATAGAGGATAACATTTCCAACCCTCGACTCTAACATTTAAGTCCATTTATATAGTTTTTACAATGAGATTAGCAATCTTCTAACTAGGGTTTTGAGTGCAGCTAACTAGGCATCCATTTTTTTTATTAAAAACCTACTAAAATCAAAATACAAATAAACTAATCCCTAACTAAAATTTAATCCATGACTTAACTCATGTAAGAGTAATTGGGTTGTTAGTAAGAAAGAAAAAGTCAAAATGTGGCCCTAAAATAGCAGCTAAACTTTTTATTTATGTGGTGCTCGTGCATGTGTGGTTCTTCTAAAGTGTTAGTTCACTCTTTTGCTTGATAAAGATCATGTGAAGAATAAAGATGAGACTCTTGGAACTCCATTTAAAACTCTAGGACGTAGGGAAGACAAAAGAACTATGTTGCAACTATAATTTTGACCCAAAAAATATAAGGGTTTGACACTATAATTCATGACTTTGTATTTGAACAAAAATGAGATAAATTTTTCTAATGAAAAGCATCTAAAAAAAATTACCATTTCACTAAGATCTTCCAAGTTTGGTGCCTTGATATACTTAACCTTGATAGTTTGTGAATAGTTTAGCTTTTTTTAGACTTCTTCATTTTCTTGTAACTTGAGTTCAAACTACATCCTCACTAACTCTACCTTGATCTACACCTTGTCATCGATAGGTTTTTTAGTGGATTGCTGATACAAATTGCTCTTGAAATCTTTAACTATTATTGAAGGTAATTGTACCTTTATACATTTTTCCCAAAACGAGCATGAAAGAGCTTGAGGAATTCCTCTATTTTAAACAACACTTGATTAGTAGCTTCATGAATTTTGCATCAAGTTTTCCTTAGACTTCTTCAACATCGAAATGAACATCTTGACGGCCTTAGGCATTAACCTAATACCATTAATTGATATTTGAACAGAAAATTAACATGCAGAATAAATACGTCACATTTAGGATTTAAAGCATTTTAAACCATTTTTAATAAGGCATATGTGTTAGGTTTAACAATGATTATGTTAGAGATAGAAGCATATGTGTGGCAAAATAAAACAATTGTGTTAGAGATAGAAATAACAGCCAATTGCATCGCTAAATGCTTCAAATTTGTCGCCAAAACCTGTAATTTTGATCAAAATTTTAAACATGTTTTCACTTCGGGTTCATCCAAAAAAATGTTTTCACTTCGGGTTCACCCAAAAAAAATATCATAGGTAAATTGGGAAAGTTTGTAAAGAACCATTAGTAACCACAAAACCAAATTCTATACAAAATAACCTAAACAACCAACAAAAGATGAATTCACGATGCATTCAAATGAAAATCAAAACAGTTTTACCATCTTAACCATTGAATTCATAGCCTTCATTGTTCTTCTAATCTCCTTGCAAGTATGCTCTTAGAAATTATGTGTGCACAAAGCTAAATCGAAAACATGATGATATGATAGCATGAAGATTTTGAAGGTGTGGTTGTCGAAAATGAAAATTTGATTCAAAATTTACAGATATTCAAGGATAGGATGAATAATCAAAGATCGGTTTTGACTTTGGGAAATCAAGGGCTAAGATTGCATGAGAGGGTGAGTTAAGTGGGAGGAGGAAATAGGTAAGTTAAGTGGGAAGTGGAGAAAGAAATTAGTAGAATTAAAAAGATGGAAGAGATAAGTGGTGAGCAAAATAGAAGAAGGTTAGAGTTGAGGGAGAATTAAAAATAAAAAGTTAGGGAGTGAATATTAATAAATAAAAAATAATTTATCGAACTCATAAAGGGGAAAATTAATTATATATAAATTTAATTAATTGTGAGAGGGAAATTGATGATAAATCAAATAATTATTTGATTTAAGAAGAAAGATTAGCTAACGTGCTTGAATAATTTAGAAAAAAAATTAATGCAAGAGTGGTGATCAATTGGGATGGAAGAATAATTAATTAAGATGAATTGAATGACAATTAGGATAAATTAATTGAAGAAGCAATAATAAAATAGAAGAAATACCAATTAAATGATTAAAAAAAATTAATTGAAAGAGGAGAAGAAAGATGCACATGTTAATTGAATGATGAAAATCAATCAATTGAAATAAATGAGAAATTAGTAAAAAGTGGACATAGGCAATAGACAATTTTTAGTGTCTACAACTCCATTTTCTTCTTGCACTTGTTTGTCATGTCATCCCACAACTTGTCTCTAGTTGACCCATTAAAGAGTCAAACGCCAAGGTATGATGAAGGAAGTTTTTGGATATTAAATTCAAATAGCCAAGTAATCCTATATTGGCAAGCATTTCCCATATTGAAAAATCTTTGTAGCATTTCTTATATTGAAGATATTTTTTAACGTTTCCTGTATTGAAGAATTTTTTTGTGGATTTGTCTCTATTAAGCATTTGACCTGTTGTGCGAGAGTGTTCCTCCAATACATTGTTGATAGTCTCTACTTCGTCCAACATAAAATTTCCAAAGAGTAGAGTGTCTTTTGCAAATAAATGATGAGTGAAAGCAGGCAATCTGTTGATTGTTTTTATAAATCTTTTGACCTAGTGCATCAACCATTAATACGATTAAGAAAGGGGACAAATGATCCCCTTATCTAAGCCCACACACACTTTCAAAAAAATTGTAGGGAGTCCCATTGATCATAACAGAGTGTAGCGTCATAAATTGTACGCACTTGCTAGGGTGGTACAATTTCACACCTAGTTTAGCACCCGCCTTGGCGCATTTTGCATTTTGCATTGCATTTCCCCTTTAGCACTTAATTAATTAAATTAATTAGGTCTAGGGTTCTATTTTATCATCTCCCATATCATAAAGTTGGGCCCTTTTCATTAAAGTGTGCCCCTTTCATTTTATTCTTCCAATACATCATTTAATCAAAAACCCTAATTAGGTCCTATTTTGAACTTGGGGGCTTGATTTCGGGGGTCAAAACATCTCAAAATCACCTGTAATTTCGGGATTCTCTCTAAAATCATCATATCCGACGGCCCTGAAAATTTGGTGAAAAGTTGTCAGGACCATGGCGCCTGGAGAGGACCATGGCGCCCGGAGTGCACATGGTCCCGGACATTTTTCCCAAAATTTTAGGAGTGCAATCCAATCATAAAATAAAGCTTAACCCCAAGAAATTGGCGGGATATTCAATCTCTAGGTCGGCCAAAAGTTGAAATTAAGGCCTAGGGTTTCATATATAAGAGCTCTCTTTCTTCATTTGAAAGGATCCAGATTTTTGGTTTCAAGGGCCTTCTATGCAACGAAAGAGTAGATCTTTGAAGACTTCAACAACATTCAACATCCATCCATCAAGAATTCATCAATTCCATTCATCCATTTAGGGCTTTGAAGACATTGAAGAGCAATAGGGGATCACCGACTGAAGATTGGCTTGTACCCCTCCCTTGGGGTTGGGTATGATTTCATGTTGTTTTCATGTCTTTGCATAAGCCTCATTATATCATTTGTATTCATGCTTTAGATCACTTTGCATCTTGATTTGGAGCATTTACATTATCATTTACAAGCAATTAGGGTTTACTTTCTAGGTTGCTCTAGCTTGCTTACTTGCATTTTAGGATCTTGCACACACACAAGGTCTGCACACACTACTTTTAAAATACAACTTGGCTATTCGTGGAGGTGGAAACCACCAAAGCAGGGGTTTGACTAAGGCAAAACCCTATATAGCCGCCCAAAACACCTTTTCAAATATAAGTGCAGATTTCGGGATTCAGACGATGCCGCAAGTTGCAGATCCGAAAGAAGCAGACGAAGACGGGACCACACACCAAATTGCAGAGCAAAAGACCAGGACAGGGGCATGGGGCGCCCTGGTCCTGCCAGGACAGGGGCGCTGGGCACCCTGGTCCCTGGGACAGGGGCGCTAGGCGCCCTGGTCCTCCTGACAGACAACAGTTTTCAGCATTTTTGACAGCTTTCTAGGTTGCAAAACAGCAGTTTCCAGAGCAGTTTCAGGGGCAGAATCAGGACAGTGGCGCTCGCGCCCCCGTCCCGAACATTTTCATTCATATTTTAACACCGGGTACGCATTTTCATTCTTGTCTTGTCCTTGTGTTTACAACTTTCCATTGTTTAAGTTCAATTCTGCAATCTTGTTATTAGTTCGTACTTGCACTTTGGGGTTAGGAATTGAACTTGCATCATTTTATCTTCCAATTACAACAAAGGAATAGAACTCCTAATAGGTAGCCCATGGCTCTCTCTTCCACAAAAAGAAGTAGCCAATTGTGTGATACCTCTAGGCTCTTTCGTATTCCACAAATGTGTGATTGAAAGTGAGATTAGGGCATGTTTGCTTAGTGTCACTTTTTCCCCCACACACAGAGTATCTTGGGGATGAAATGCATCCTATGATCCATTTGATCCATTTCTCCTAGAAGCCATACTCCTCCATTGCCTTGATGAGGAGCCACCAATGAACTTTGTTGTAATATTTGTTGATGTACAACTTCGATAGAATTCCTTTTAGGTTATATGTCTCAATAGAATGAAGTGCCTAATGTGCCATTATAATGTTGCATGCAATGTTTCTTCTAGGAAGAAACCCACTCCTTTCTTGTGATATGGGCTCGGGGAGAATATGTTTTAGTCTATTGGCCATTATTCTAGTATCAATTTTATCGATAGTGGTAGATAGTGAAATGGGCTGAAAGTCAGCAAATGACACACAATCCCTTTTTTTATATGTGTTATATTAGTATTGTTCAAATCCCTTAGATTCTTGCCTTTTTTTCCTTGATTACTGGATCCTTATCTTTATCTTTGTCAACACCAAATAAGGGATGTAATCCACAAGACCAAGCTTTACAGGCTTTGTAGCCCCGATCCTGCTTGATAAATCTTTAAAGAAGCAAACCCCTTCCATTTGAATATCTTGGGGCTTAGTCAGAAGTTGTCCATTTGAGCCCAACTCTTGTGCAATCTTGTTCCACCCTCTTCACATCTTTGACAGAAGTGTTATGATTTTTTTTGTGTGTTTAAATCTCCCCCTTTCAGCGAAAATTCCTTAGACTTGGACCTCCAATAACACTTCTCTCTTGACAAAATTTCATTGTAATACACTATTATCTCTTTTTCCTTAATATATTCCACTTTTGTCATTCCATTGTTAGTAACCACTTCAAGTCAACAACTCCATTTCTCTTTCAATCCTATGTTTTTCTTCAATTTTTTTGTCAAAAGATGCCTTTGTTCTAGTGTTTTAACTTCCTTTAAAAAAAATGCAATTGTTTAGTGAATGTGAGCATTATGTTGTCCAACTAATTTTTAGACTTTGCCCACCATACCTTCATGAGGTCCTCCAAATCCTTCCTTTTGAGCCACATTTCACAAATCTAAATTGATATCTTAATGGTGGAGAGTCCTCACTTATAGTGAGCTCCACTAGAAAATGATTAGAGATAGGAATGATTTTAATCTGAGAAGTTGTTTGTAAGGGGTACCCCAACCAACTGTTAGATATAAGAAATGGATCTAACCTTTCTACAATATCAATAAACCCACCTATCCTACTGTTCCAAGTATATTACCCATTACTTATAATGACATCACATAATACATTTATATGCACAAAGGAGGCAAAGTCTATTTGTGTTTGTGTCACCCTTCCCAATCCTCCAATCTTTTTCACTGAGATCTAAAATTGTGTTCAAATCCCTAGTCATAATGACTTTATTCACTATTGATTGTAGATCTTGGCTTGAAGGTGTAGTGCCATAAAATTGTGCCCCCTGTAATTTTAACCATATTCGAGGTCCTCACCTTGGCGACAACATCCTCCTTCCTAGTCGAGACCCCTTCCTGCACCTTCACCCTTGGGTTCTTCCTTTCTCAGGACCTGTTCCTGCCTCTAGACTCTATCTGGGCCCCAAAATAGGGCAGGACAAGGGCGTGGTGCCCCTGTCCCCACCTCTTAGGGTGGCCCTATGATGGGTCTGCCCAGTCCCCTATGTATAATTTGACCTTTGGGGTTTGCACTCCTCTTTGTCGGCCTTCGGTGAATGAAAATTAATCCTCTAGGCATGTATAAAAGGGAGTTGATTTTCTCATTTATATAAGCGAAGTTGATCATAAGCAAGCATAGCCAAAAATATACATCATCAAGCATTCAAATCTTCTTTATTCATCCATTGGAGCAATATTACAACATTCATTTGCAAGCATGTATGTGTGTTGGGGTTTTTTAATGTTACATGTCATTTCATGCAACACTTGTGATTACACTCAAGAAGCAAAGCAATCATCATTGAGAAATTGCAGATCTACAAGGTATACAATTCCATTATTTACATTTCAGCATTTGCAATTACTTTCCTTCAAGGTTGATTCCTCAACTGGGGTTTGAATAAGGAAAAATCCTATCCACAACCCTTCTCCCCTTCTTTTATGTGTGTAGGTTACAGGTGATCAACTATAATTGCAGGTTTGGGCTTCATTCGCAAAAACGAAGAAACTTTTTTCATTTCACAGATTTTTCGAAGGACCATGTACACTGTCACCATGGTCCTGACGAATTTTCTCCTGATTTGTAGGGCAAATTATTATCAATCAAATTAGTTTAGATCTGAAGTTGCAACACAATCCCAAACCGGTAGCTCCCCATTTCACTTGTTTTCTCTCTTTGTTCCACATAGTCAACAAGTCAACTTTCCTATTTACAAAAGAGGGCAAAACACACTTCAACCCTTGCAATCCACTTGAAATTCACATCCTTGTCTCCCTTGGATTTGGATCTAGTGGATTCAAGCCCCTCTTTTGAATGTAAAGTTCCCCAAGTGAAAATCATCCTAGTGACTTCCTTTCTCTCTCCTAGGTGGGGAGTCACTAGGGTTCAATTTTCCACTTTACATTTTGGTGAACCCAACGTCTTACACATTAATTCTGATTTCTCATTATTAGATCTGATTACTTGCAATTTGAATTTTAAATATTCAATTTCCAAGTTTGATTTATTTGCAAATTTTAGAGATTAATGGCATAAAAACCTTAATTTTTCATTTTGAAAAAAATTAAGCTTGTGAAGTGTAAAATTTTAATTATTTGTTTCAGATTTGATTTCTATTTCAAAATTGCAATTCAAATTTGTCTCTTTTTTTTGAAAATTCAATGGTTAAATCATAAAACCCTATTTTTTTAAGATTCTTCTATTTTCGACCTTTGACTACAAGTTTGACCAATCTAGACGTCTCCAAATCGGTTGTTTTTTGGATTCGGTATTAAAATCATAATTTCTATCATCCCTAAAAAAATTGAAAAAAGTTGGTCGGACGTGTGCACTTTCGCCACAGTCCTTGGCTTTTTCCCAAAATTTCAGGAGACAAAATTAACTGTATTTTTTTGCTAAAATCAAAAAAATCAGCGTACTTTATCAATTTTAGCACCCTCTAAATTCAAACACAAATTCAAAACTTAAAATTGATTTTCATAAAAAGGTCCTAATTTTAGATCTGTTTTTCCAACAAATTCAAATTTTAATTAAGAGACTTTCAATGACAATAAATAAATTGGATTTACTTTCTCTTTCGCATATTATTACATTGCTTTTTGCATATATTTACTACAATCATGTGTCGGATAAGAGTTTCTTCTGTTGCTTCTCTTTATTCATAGCACTTGGTCATATTGTGTTGTTAGGATTTCCAAATTGTTTTCTTTCCAATTGGATCTCAAAGCTTTCATTTATCATTTATGTTGCATTGTGGTGATGTTGTTAACAAAATGCATTTCCTATGTTAATCACCTTAAGGCTTTTGTAGATCCTAAACCTATAAATTCTAACCCATGTACCTCTCGTAGGGTATCTTGTGTGAATGAGATGAGACATAATGCTTTAACCAATGCTCTCTTTAAACAAGTGCAAGCATTGGATAGTGACAAGGACCCATCTTCTTCTACACATACCCTTGAGCAAGGGGGGCAAAATCAAAACATCAACATTCTTACATCATTAGATCCTCCTTATTCTTCTAAGACCTATCTTCAACATCAAAGTATATGTAGGGAGGATGATGTCATGCATTTTATTCATGACCTTTCCCCTCGCATAGAAATAACTAAAAATGAGCTTTTAGATGATGAAGATGTTCCTCCCCAATCTTCCCAGAAGGATAAGCTTGATAAAGGAAAGGAAATTGTTATTTCACATGATACTCCTTCATCTACAAATCCTTTTCTTCCTCCTTACACATAAGATTTCAAAGAAATTCATGATCTTGTTCCTCCATTTAGTCAATTGCAACATTCTTATAGTCGTGGCTTTCATATAATAACAAAACAAGGTTTTAAAGGACAAGGAATTGGGAAATTTGAACATGGAATTCATGTCCCTATAAATCCTCCTACACAAACTACTACAAGAGGCTTGGGAAGTGGTACCCCTCTTTCTATGGACGAATTCCTTAGGCTCCAAAACTTTAAAAACCATCTTCAAAGACAACAAATCAAAAGAACCTGTAAGAATGCTTCTTCTTCAAAGCGTCCCTTTGGTTCATTCCACCAAACCCATGATCACAATGTTGATGATTGCCCTGATTTTAAAAAATCTATTCAAGATGGCATAGAGAGTGGCAAAAATAGAATTGCGGATAATGAAACTTATTCTCCTAACAAACCCTCTCCTTTATGTCAAGACGATATTTACCATCTTGGCAGATTAGTT
The DNA here is from genome assembly GCF_030272615.1 of Cryptomeria japonica. NCBI lineage: Eukaryota > Viridiplantae > Streptophyta > Pinopsida > Cupressales > Cupressaceae > Cryptomeria > Cryptomeria japonica. The sequence goes on along the minus strand of NC_081407.1, from coordinate 763,535,576 downwards.
GCAAGAATCTATTGAAGATTGAAACATGACAAGAACATTTCCTTTCCTCCCCAAAATAAAAACAAAAATCTTAAGAAAGTCAAAGGTATTGAATATTGCATTTTTCATGATTCATATTCACATTCTCTTGGAAATTTTTATGCATTTAAGAAATTTGTTCAACTACAATATGATCTTGCACAAATTTGTCTCACAACAGATCTAGTTGTATTTCTTGGTAAAAACATAGTGCCTTAGCACTTCTCTTTCACTTCATGTTGCTCTTCACCCTATGAAATAAATATCTCGTTTAACGGGAGCTCTTTATCATTTGTGGTGGTATTATTTCAATTTTACATACTTTGGGGCAACAACATGAAGTTCATTTTCCTTCTTCTTTCTATACACTTGTCTTTGTCTTTGTGCATTGTTCATTACTAGATCTCCTTTATTGCATTGGGTTATTCTTATGTGAGTAGGTAATTACTCTTTGGTTTTCCACTTTGCTTAGAGAGGAGTTTATTTAATAACTAATTCACCTCTTTTCTTTCTTTCATTCTCTTAGAAAATGTATCTTTTCTATGGTTGCGATTATTCTAGAGCACGATATGCCTCCTGACATGGAATGATCTCTCGAGAAGTGCATATTCCTTCCTTTAGAGAATTTGTTCCATTAGTAAGGAATATCATTTGAAAATAAACACCATTGGAAAATGTGTACCCCCCTTTCCCCCTTGTCCTTCTTAGTTGGGGGGCAAGGATTTTCACTCCTATCCCTTTCTTTCTATCTTGTGTATCACTATTTCCTTTAGAGGCTGCATTTTTCATATATGATTATCATTTCTATATGCTTAATCCCCCTTGGGGAATATCTAATACTTTTTCTTCCTTTCGAAGATTACCACTTCTTGAGACATGTATTTTACATATACTAATGTCTTTCCTTGCATGCATTCATGACAATACATTATGTATTTGATTATGTTAATCTATCTCTAGAATATTGTGTATGTTCTTCTCATTGTCCCTACACTTGGGGAAAAATCTCTCTCTCTCTCTCTCTCTCTCTCTCTCTCTCTCTCTCTCTCTCTCTCTCTCTCTCTCTCTCTCTCTCTCTCTCTCTCTCTCTCTCTCTCTCTCTCTCTCTCTCTCTCTCTCTCTCTCTCTCTCTAGGGATCCACTTTGCCCTATTTTGTAGATGGTGTGAGCTTTATTACATGATGTCATTCCTTGTACGAAATTGTTGGTGGTTTTCTCAATGGTTCTCTCTCATACAAGAGGTGTAAGTCCTTGACTACAACATCTTTCACACTTGGTAATGCACATCTATGATAAATTCACCCATCCCTTTGGAGGCTAAAAGTGAGTAATCCCTCATCAAGAATCTCTTTCACCTAGGAATAGGACGAAGGATTGCATTCTTGTTCTCTCCTTTTCTTTGTTCTAGAAGATGTTATATTTGTCTAAGACAATTCCTCTTAGAGGGAGATGTCTTTTGAACAAAGATCTCTTCTCCTCCAAGGATCTCCTTTACACTTACAACAAGATATATATTTTCAAGTATCTTATCCTTGCTTGAAGAGTATTCCCTCTCTTGCTTAGATTTATGCCATTGTTGCATTATAGATATCTTCTTTGTGATGTAGGTAGGTATCCTTGTTCTACTTTCCTTAAGATATCAACATTAACCTATGTTGACATCTTAAGGCGGGGGCACCCACATTTCTCCTTTGTACTATACTTTTATTGTGCATTGTACAGTGGGACATTCTTGGAACCAGAGAGCAACCTCTTAGAGTAAGGTTTCATCACTTTTCTTGTACAATGGGACATTCTTGGAACCAGAGGGAAGCCTCTTAGAGAAATATGTTGTCACTTTTCTCTTGTATAGTAGGTCATTCTCAGAACCAGAGCACAAACTCTTAGAGCGAGATGACGCTAATTTTCCCTTGTACAATGGGTCATTCTTAGAACCCAAGCACAAACTCTTAGAGAGAGATGTCTTCACTTTTTATTTTCTTGTATAGTGGGTCATTCTCAAAACCAAAGCACAAACTCTTAGAGCCAGATGACGCCACTTTTCTCTTATGCAGGGTGATTATTCTCGGAATCAAAGCACAGACACTTAGAGCGAGATATCACACCTTTCTTGACACTTGTACTATATATTCCATAACAAGTTGTAGCGTACTTGGGAATAGACTCCTATGAGGTGCTTCGAACCTCACTTGCACACACATGCGCTTGAGGTTGAGTGGAACTAATGGTGTTCCCACTCTCCTCCCTTACATCGATCACCTAGGCAGACTCTAGGAGCTATATTTCCATTTCCTTCTCTCCATGGATCACCTAGTTTTAAGGGTGATATGTCCATGGTTTCTCTATTGTTCGCCTTTCTTCTCATGGATCACAAAAGTGTGTATTCATGTCCTCTCTCTCCTTCCTCTCATGAACCTATAGTTTTGATATTGATGGTTCATGGATGATGTCAACTTTGCTCTTTTATGTGATCACTTGTGTTTATGGGATAGCATTGGTCTTCGTGTCCTGATTAGTTGTTAGACATCTGAGTATCGAGGTCTCTTCCGCTAGTTGGTTTGTCGTCTTGTGTCTTATTTTTGTCATGTGTCTTTTGTGCTTTTTTTTTGTTTTGTGCGTCTTGTTCCTTTTTGTTTCGTGTGCTCTTGCATATGTTCGAGTGAGTTAAGATCCTAGGATTGGGGGATTTTGTTCCTGAAGATTAGTGATGTCCTATACTCCTTGTGGTATTTCTTTGCATCTCTCATCTTCATCTCTATTTCTTCTACTTTACCGGTAGTAGTGGCATAAGCCATAGTCCTGCTAAAGTGGGGGCTAAATGTAGTGTCAGAAAATTATTCCCCCTGCAATTTTAACCACATTCGAGGTCCTCACCTTGGCGATGACATCCTCCTTCATAGCCGAGACCCCTTTCTATACCTTAACCCTTGGTTTCTTCCTTGCTCAGGACCTGTTCATGCCTCTAGACCCTGTTTGGGCCCCAAAATAGGGTAGGATAAGGGCGTCCACCTCTTAGGGTGGCCCTATGATGGGTTTACCCAGTCTCCTATGCATGATTTGACCTTCGAGGTTTGCGCTCCTCTTTGTCGGTCTTCGATGAATGAAAAGTAATCCTCTAGGCATGTATAAAAGGGAGGTGGTTTTCTCATTTGCATAAGTGAAGTTGATCATAAGAGAGCATAGGCGAAAATATACATCATCAAGCATTCAAGCATTAAAGTCTTCTTTATTCATCCAGTGGAGCAATATTACAACATTCATTTGAAAGTATGTGTGTGTGTTAGGGTTTTTTCATGTTACATGCCATTTCATGCAACACTGATGATTACATTCAAGAAGCAAAACAATCATCATCAACAAATTACAGATCTAAAAGATATACAATTTCATTATTTACATTTTAGAATTTGCAATTACTTTCTTTCAAGGTTGATTCCTCAACCTGGGTTTGACTAAGGCAAACCCTATCCACAACCCTTCTCCCCTTCTTTTATGTGTGTAGGCTGCAGGTGCGCAGCTATAATTGCAGGTTTGGGCTTTATTTGCAAAAATGAAGAAACCCTTTTCGTTTTGCAGATTTTTCAGAGGACCATGTACACCGTCGCCACAATCCCGACGACTTTTCTCCAAATTTGCAAGGAAAATTATTATCAATCTAATTAGCTCAGATTATAATATAATCCCAAACCAGTAGCTCTTCATTTCAATCATTTTCTCTCTTTGTTCAACATAGTCAACAAGTCAACTTTCCTATTTACAAAAGAGGGTAAAACACACTTCAACCCTTGCAATCCACTTGGAATTCACATCCTTGTCTCCCTTGGATTTGGATCTAGTGGATTCAAGCCCCTCTTTTGAATGTAAAGTTCCCCCAAGTGAAAGTCATCCTAGTGACTTCCTTTCTCTCTCCTAGGCAGGGAGTCACTAGGGTTCAATTTTCCACTTTACAGAAGGATCCCATAATGCTTTTTTATTTGTTGTATTAACAAGGTCATGCATATTGTAAATACAAAAATCCAAATTAGAGGAGAGACTCTTTATACTAACCTTCATTAATGGATTGCTATAGGATCCATAGAAATCTTGTTTGGTTTACACATAATTCTAATACCTCTAGAAGCCCCAATAAAATCATTAAACAATTCATTCCATCCTTTGCAATTGTTTTACAAAATCGTCTGCATCAATCCTTGAAAGCTTGGATTCCTATATATAAGAACTAATTCAATCAATTGGTTGAGTAATTGGCACATGATCATGTGTCGCCTATTAGAGGCATTTAAGCTCCTAACATTGCATGTAAGTATTTTCATTTATCTACAAGGGAAGGACATCCTCCCTTGGATCTCAACATACATGACTTGATCAAAGTTTTCTCATGATGAAGAGTATCCTTTTCCCTCTTCTGTTTATTAGATTTCCTTCCAACTTTTGGTTTAACTGGTTTTGATTTTAACAATTCAGTGACAAATTGACTAATGTTTCTTGTGTCAATAATGTCCAATTCATCTTGATCATCGTCCTACTCTAAAAATGCTTCCTTGGGTTAATTAATATTCTTTTCCACTACCATATTAAGTGCCTTCAAATCATCCCTTGGTCATTTTGTATCCAAGGCAAGTGAGATTTCTTTTTCCAAATATGAAATATCATCCATTTTGTTGATGATGAGAATTGAATCTTCAATTGTGTGAGATAAATTGGTGTCCTCCTGATTACCCATAGATGTTTGAACATCATTTCAAATTGCGATAGAATTCAAAACCCTAATTGTTTTCTTTTTGAAGGTCCATCATGTTTGAACTATTTTGGTTAGGCTTCCATTTTGCTCTAGCTTTTGGTTGCTCCTTTAATTTTGAATTTTTCCTAGCAGAATTTCTTTTTGAATGGTGACTTGCTTTCCTAATTGACTTCCTCTTAAGTTCATTCTTCAAGGGTTTGTTATCATTCGTAAACTGACCCTATGCCCTATAGTTTCTTTTTCAATGAATGGTTTAAGATGTTCAGGTAGACCATGTCCCTTTTTTGTTTCAAGTGAATCCCTTAGGTTTGGCCCCTTCTACATGATGTCTTAGGGACTTAAATCAATGCACATTCTTTAAGTTGTTTTATAAGTGGGCCATGCTTTTGAGATGTATTTAGTGTATGATGAGTTGTCGTCTGATGTGGTAATTAGGTAATGTTCCAATGATGAACTCAAAACTTGGTGAGGATCTATTTCTTATTTTGTCGAGTCCTGAGTTGTGCCATGAGGATTAAGAGCTCGGAGCTTGGAGAAATTTCCATTTCCATCTCCAAGCGAGTGTTTGAGGAAAATGGTTGTGACAATGAAATGTGTGAATCACTTCACACTTGTCGGGGATGTTTTCTCTATTTCAATGAGCCTCGAGTAAAAGAGGACAAGATGTTTTGTTAGCATATAAATAGGATCCAACGTGTTAGCTTAGAGCTCGATGAGGTGGCTTGAAGGATTTCAACAAGCATCCAAGAAGTGGAAATAAGGTGGAGGATAAACAAAATCACAGGTCAAAAGCAGTCTCCTCGGGTAGGGAGATTTAAATTTTGTCATCAACCATTGATAGATTATGATCAACGGTTCAAATTCAAACTAGTGTTATGCCCATTTGCACCACCATAATTCACACAAATTTCATTTAAGAAGAAAAGACTAAAGATTGAAATTTGTTGATTTTAATTATTTCATTTTCAAAGCTCAGAGCAAGTTTCAGCATGGTGAGGATATGAGGCTATGTTTCCTGTGAAAGATTTGTCTCCCTCAAAGTTTGTACCAAATCAACGAAAGCTTGTAAGTTTCATTCTCTGCATCCTCTACTAATATTTTGAGATCTTTATGAAAAAGCAGAGTAGGGTAATTAGTTGTAACCCTAGGTTTAAAGTCATACAAAATTTGGAAGGGATATCTGTGAAATAAATGAAATGTTTACTTCCTCAAAAGATTCAAATTTGGGTGAGCCCAAAACAAAGAAATAGAAAAAGGAGAATAATCTCCATGATGATTTAATTGCCTTGTTACCAGGGTCATCGTATAGGCCTAAGACAGGGGTAGGTGTCCCAAATATTTCGACAAACAATGCAATTGCAAAGAAATTTATTTTGAAGTGTTAGGGGACATCAAGTTTTTAAATACTTCTTCTTGAAGTCGGAGTCTGCTATCCTAGAATGTAAACCCTGAAAGTGGAGGTTAGGGATTGCTAGGCGAGTAGTCCCGAATTTGTTTGTCAATTTAGACCTAATTAAGACCCTGGCCAATTGTTATAACCCTGATGGTCAATTCATTAGAGATGTTAATGGGAGATTGATGGATATCAATAGAGATAAAATATTGGAAGAATTTGACATGGAAGATTGCAAAGATTGCACCACAACAATTGATTTGGAAGGGTTAAGAGTAGAGTATGATGCTACTAGGGTTTTTAATAGGAGAAAATGGTTTCCCATGCACAAACCAAGATACAAGGGTGATCTACAACAGTTTGCTATAACGGAAAAACCCCCTATAAAACTAATTTATTCTATAGGTATTTTGAGATGACATATCATGCAATATGTCAGGTGTTGGGATATGATGGGAATCCTATGATGCCAAAAGAGATCATGTTACTTACCCGTGATGTTCAAAGCAAGACAAATTATAGGACATATGATTATCTCCAATATGTTTCAGATGCAATTCATGATTCGCTGGTTAAAATTCAACATGGTAGTGCCACAATAACAATTAAGTGGTAATCCTTATTAATGCACATGTTATTGTTTCAAGGATAGGAATTCAAGGTATGGGGACCAACCCTCCATGTCAAGACTCTTGACCAAAATTACATCAAAAATCCAGTTCAATTATGGACTGCTATTTGGGATTGTGAGTACGAGCATTCACAGGCTCTCATGTTTGAGCAACATTTTGTCAAAAGAATGTATGTTGCATGTGGTGTAGAGCTCCCTAGATTGACAAAACAGGTGATGAGTTTCCTAAGACCAAAGGGGAAAGAACATGAACTCAAAGCAAGCATTGACCACAACTAGATTGATTGGTATATGGATTAAGAATACACATACATTAGGGTCTATGGATTAACTAGGATGCCACATATTCTATTGTTTATTGTGCCAAATAGATTAACTACTTTGGAGATAGTATGCCAGATGTTTGAGGCCTCAACTCCTTTTAGAACTGGTCAAAAGGTATCTTTTATCCCTCTATGTCTTGAGATTAGTGATTTTGCAATTAATTCAAATAAAGGCTTTGAGAAAGCAATTGAAATGCTCAAATCTCTCTAGTTACCAGTTGGATTAAAGGCCAATCAATTTGATCTAGAAGAATATTATTGCTATGCAAAAGGGTAGTCACACCGAGGAAGGTTGAGCATGAGTTTGATTTGAGAGAAGAGAAAGTGAGGAATTGTAGCTCTTATGAAGAGGTAAAGGCTAGGAGATTGGCTTATTTCAAGGTGCAGGTGATTGAGAGTAGAAGAAGGTTAGAGGACCCATCATATCAAGGCATATTTCTAGAAGAGTTTAATAGGGTTGAAAGAATGGAATTGTTCATTCAAAATGCCCCCCCTCTCTTGGCCAACTTGTCCATTCTTCCACCCCCATTCCCAAATCCATCAGCATATGCGGTAGAAGGACTAGTGGTAGTACCACCATTAACACAAATGTCCCCAACTCCATCTTCTAATGTTGCAATATCACAAGGGGTTGATGATAGATTTGACCAACAAGGAGGAGAGGTAAGTCAAGAAGTGAGATTACAGCCCTACATACCACTTGATGAGCATAATGATGATATTATCCAAATAAGTAATTATTTGATTGAGGATATGTGGAGGAAGAATTCTAAAGATTTCTTATCTGATGATGATTTTATACACTCCCAGGAATTTAAGTTGTTTATGTACAAATGGAAAGAGAGGGAATTGATTAGCAACAACATGATGGTCCTAATGAGCAACAAGAGGAATATAATAGGAAATTTTGTGTGGGTTTGAAAAAGGAATTTGAACACATGACTCCTTAGAAAGGAAGACAATTGCTAAAGGAAGTTGGTTGTTTGATCATCCCAGAAATGGATATTTCATTTTGCATTCTCTTAGACAATCTAAGAAGAAGACAAAAGTTTGATTGTAACTTCACTGATGAAGAATTTGATAAATTATGTTTTGGGTTATATTTTAAGCTTTCAAATCATACTTTGTCAACATGGTGCTTGTATCCAGAAGGCAAGACGTCAACAATAATCATTGACCTACATCAAATCTGTTGAACACAAGATGTCACTGAGAGGGGGGGTGAATCGGTGATTTTCAATATTATCCCTTTTCTTACCTATGTGTGTACATTGATTAACAAATATAACATAAAGAAGCCATATTGGTTGATGGGAGGATAACACAAATGCAACCACACATGAAAGGGACACCACATAACACCATATGTACGAGGAAAACCCAAGATGGGAAAAACCTCGGTGAGAAGTGCTATTGGAGACTGTTGCTCCAATCTAGCCTCACAATGAAACATTCAGTTACAACATTTTGGGCACCAACCCAAGGAGTACCACTCCTGCTTTAGGGCACCAACCTAAGGAGCACCAACCCCCAATTTTAGGGCACCAACCCTTGCATCGAGATCCAACTCAGTGATGTAGAATAAACATATATTAGATACAAAAATAATATTCTTGTTACAAAAGAACTCTGTGACTCTCATACAAGTCTCTCCACATGTTCTCCTCTCTCCAATTCATTATTGGTTCTACTCTTTGAACACTACCGGTTCTCAGCTTGTCGATTACTTCAGTTGCAGGTTAAACTCTGCACTATTCTCTGGCTTTCCAGATCTCCTCAACTGCTTGCACTGCACTGCAACTCCTTCTCTTCCCTTTTTACAGGTTCTAGCACTACTGGTTTACACCACTGCAACTCACTTTGCAGTTTACCGATTTCTCTGTCCTTGCCGGTTTTGACTCAGCCAAAACCTCTCACCGGTTGCACCTTCAACACTTAGTCTCTATGATCTTTAATGAAGCCTTTGATTGGTTGACTCATTGTTGCTCGTTCACTCTCTAACCTTTTTCATCCGGCCTACAACATCATCAATCATCTTCAGTCATGAGTTGACATACTTATACTTGAGTTTTCTCACCATGACCGACATTCAAACTTCTAGTGCGCTAGGCTTCCTTCATTGACCCCAAGGAAAACCAAATCCAATCGGATCTCCTTCCAGAGATCGACCACCTGTAATTGATCATCTATCACCACCAATCGCGCTACCTCCAAAACACATTTTCCCTATTTGGAAAACAAGACACCTTCTTCAGTCTGCACATGTCAAACACCTATGAAGAGATCATGACCTACCTTGATTAGTACCTGGACACTCGATATCGATCATGAAGTCATCAAATCAGATCTTTGTGCTCTGATCAATCTTGAGCCACACTCTTCTGCTCTCGACCCGTGAAACACACTATCGACATTAATGTCAACCAGTCACCACCTACCTCAGTGACAACACATCATTGACATGTGCATGCATGTCACTTAAACTCCACATGGCCCCTTGTCGGCATCCAGCTTTGCTCGGTCTTCTATGTCGGTCCAGATGATATCACCGACCAGCCACACAATTGGGTTCATCCACCGGTTCACAAACCCTGCCAGTTATACCCTAATCAGTTTGTCTTCAGCCTTGCACTTTGCTTCTCTTCCGGTGGAACACCTAAACTGGTCAACACACTTTCCAACCTACCTCATACACATCTTCAATAGATGGGAGCCTTTCACTTCTACACCTTGTCAACATTATCGGTGGACATACTTATCGATAAGCACCTTGATGACATCATGTCATCAGCCTTCAATAAACTCCATCTGTCTACATCTGTGGCAACACCTTTCTCCTTCTTCAATCTGGTTGCACTCTCTTATTAACTGGTTTGTCAAAGTGACAAACATATCCTTCCTTCTCTTTACCGGCAACTCATCACGTCTACCCGACTAATTTGGTGCATATCTCTGAACTCATGCACCTAAGGCAACTTAGTGTTTCACCAATTGATTCGGTGTGAGCCTTCAAACACCTGCCTTTAACTCTTTTGTCTTGTCTACGAGAACTATGATTCATTTCATGCATGATAGGAGATAGGCTCCACTTATTGGTGGGAGTGGATCCTTGTCATCTGCATCCTGCATTGCACTAATGTGGCTTCCCCATTCGAGCAGGCATATCTCGAAACAAACATATAGCATCTGGTTGGGCACATTCACTGTCAGTCAGCCTTCAACATATGGTGACTACATCTTTATCCAATGGGAGTCTTATTTTTTCTCATCCACACAACATACCGGTGGCCTGCAAATACTTCACCTTTGATGTTGATGTGATTTAGGTAACATTCCCCCTCTTCATCACAATCAACCACCCAACATCTTGATCTCTTGTTGGTTGGCAAATATGCACTGCCAACATGTCACTTACCGGTCTACAGTCCTTATGCCTTCAACACAAGTCAACACTAACTTGTGTACTGATGAATCCAATGGCCATTATTTTAGATGACCTTCTCTTCTTTATCGATGACCTGCTATGCTAGTTGACATCAATGGCACCATTTTCGGTATGCATCAATGACAACACTGCTCATCAATCTCCCATATCGGTTGCCATCCTATACTAGTCGACATCAATGACAACACAATGCCAACAAAATTTAGGTCAATTCATGGTTTATAGACTCAAAGATGTTTCAGCTACTGATGTAGTAGAATTATGTGAATACAACCCTTTTCAATAAAGAAAATATTGAGGAGCAAAGTGAAAGGATTGCACAACTCATGTAGGAAAATAATGATTTGAGAGATGCACTAGGAGTCTCAAAAGGGAAAGGTCTTTTGTTGGAAGCTGAAACTACAACTGTAAAGTTACAGACATATCTTTTCTTTGAAAGGAATAAAAGAGAGGAAATAGAGAGACAATTGATCAGATTGCAACAAGAAGTTGTGTCCTTAAAGAAGGAATCTAAAATGAATAAGTTTACAATGACACAAAATCTTACCAAGTGTAGATTTGAACAACTTCTTCCATTTTTGCAAGTCACGTGGACTAGACACCAAGAACTACTTCAAGTTATGCAAAGACATCGTATAGTGAAAATCCGATTAAAGCTTACAATGAGACATTTGTTCAAGAAACAACAATTGATTTGTTGTCTTTACAAGTTTACTAAATCAATTGATAGAGGAGATAAAAGCCTATGGGCAAATATATTGAGCAAGTTGGAACTTGTATTATCTGAAGCTGATATGTTGTTAAGTAAACATCGTAAGTTCCATGGATATGTTGCCTAGGTTGTGCATAGGTCTTCTCAATTGCAAGGTACTCCTCTGCCTCCATTCACAAAGGATGATGGAGAATACAAAACAAAGCAGGAATGGAAAGTGGAAATTGGGAAGCATATTTTTACAACATAATTGATAAGGTTGCAGATGATGCAGACAAGTTAGATGAAAATTTACAGATTAATCTAAGTGGTTTATACTGGCTAGAGTTTATTGTCAGAGTCTTGAATAAATTGAATGCCTCCTTGGTAAATTGAGAATATAGTGATCACCTAGATACTTGTCAGTGGTTCTTTTTTAGATAAAAATAGTTCACAAGGAAGGTGAGCCTTAAGGGCCTTTTATCTAGTTTTGTACTTCTATTTCATATGAGTTGTTACACCCATTTCAACGTCGTTTTTTCTTCTTTCATCACTCATCAAAAGGTATAATAACTTTAAAAGAGTGATTCTACTCGAACCATTATCAATTGTGAATGAGAATGTTTCTCATTTCCAATGCTTTTCATCTTGAAATGTCATTAAAAGTTCTCTTAGGTGTCAAAATCAAATTTGGACATGTGGCAAGTCGATCTGAAGCTTTGTTGCTCCCTTGTTTCTGTAATAGGGAATTCAGGGTCACTCGAAAAGGGTTTTGTTCTGAAAATATTTTGAAAAGACATAGTGTTAAATTAAAATGTTCTTGATATAGAAGTTCTTGTTTGGCAAGTTGTACTTTTGTAGACACATAAATTTAATGAAAATATTATCACAAATTGTTTCACATTAGATGTTTTCTATCCATATGATTTCATTCATTAAGGGTGATTTGAAATTGTCTCTATGAATTTGTTGTAGATGTGTGATATGTTAGTTGGGTTTTCTTCAAGGAAGAAATTAAATTCTAACTGTGTATTGCAGTAGCTTTAGGATTACTGTGTGATTTGTTAAGAATAATTCATGTGAATAATAGTGGGATATATTTGTAAGGCATATATATCCAAAATTGTGCTTGCAACTTATGTAGACTTGTTAGATCTACGATGAGCTATTCCTATGAATAATGCACTGGTCCAAAAATATGCATGTTCAACAACCATTTCAAATTAATATCTTCTTTTCTTTACTCTCATAAACAAATGCCATGTATCCAAAGCAGAATAGATCCAATTCTGCACATATGAAATTTTATGTATTCTGTCTTAGAATGCTGAGACTTATCTGTTGTAAATAATACCTACTATAATTAATCTTCAAAATATAGATATTGTGAAAGGTCTACAAGCCTAGGTCTTGTAGAAGCGTAGGAGGATTATTCATCTTGTTGATGATCCTCATTAATTGGCTAATGATCTCAAATTCTCGTTGAAAGAAGAAGGCTAATTCCTAAGGAAATTTGAGAAATCACTTGGAGGAACCAACACATCATTTGATTATAGGACACCCACATATAGATTGAAACTGGGATTGACTGCCACATTGAAGGTAGAAGAACTTATTTTCTTCAATTTCAACATTATGATTCCAAGCCCGTTAGAGGTAATAAATCGAATGGGCAAAGGCAATTTTCGGTTATTTGTATTCGAGCATAAAGAGTTGAATCTTCTTCTCCCATGTCGATGTCTAGGGTTTGTCCTAGCTGATTACCAATTTGATTCAAGCAATCCTTTGACCAATATTCGAATGGTAAATTATAAAGTATGATCCAATTGATGGATACATTACCCTTATATTGAATTTGAAGGTCCATTTTTTGGTGTAAACAAACAAATCATTAATTTGCTAAGGCTTGTTGTTTAGCACCACACCTTTGTTCTTCAAGTTATTTAAATCAACCACAAAAGATATTTTGGTAGGTAGTATATTTCTTCAGTGTTCTTTTAATTATTTTTAATCTAGTATTGGATGACCTCCTTGGTGTAAACCCCCCCTCCAAAACCCTACCAATTATGGTCATTTGGTGGAGTGCCACCACATCATGATCTACAATCCCTAATACATTGATTGCCATCATTTTGCATTTGTTGTCCCTTGGAGTAGGATGTTTTGTTGGGGCAACATCAATATTTTGTTTGAATACACACTTCTATTTTTTTTCTCTTTTTTGTGGTCATGACATCCTCCACGTGTTATGATAATCAAGGAATATTTTATTTAATATTTTTTGTACTAATTTAAACTATATTATTAGTAAGTTAGGCCATTAAATATTAAATGTTACTTCATTTAATTGGCTAAATTGAGCATTATATTTTCTTAAAAACTTTTTTTAGAGCCCACTTATGGTATGCTTCAACAATAATTTTTGGGAGAGGTTTCTAGGTGCCATTTGTTTGTAGGTGGAAGAGGGAGTTACTAAAATTCAAAATCTATTTCTTTCCCTTCCAATTGAGGTATCTATAATGTTGGTAAAAATGGTGAATGAGAGCTCTACAGGAAAGCTTTTCTTCCCTCTGAGGAGAGATGAAAGTTTCACTTCGGATTTCCCTTCAAACACTTTTCACGCATTACATTAGAAGAGGGTGGAAAATGTACTAGATTCAACCTCCAGAGAAAGAGATTGAATTATGAGTGATGGTAAGCTAATCCCCTCTTTTGGAATGAGATTTGAATTGATTGAATTGTGTAATTATGACCAAGTGAAAAAGAGACAAAATATGATTATAACTCAAGATAGAAGCATAGGATGAAGTTGAGCACTTGGATCTGGCGATAAAATGTCGAGATGAAGCTGCCCTGCGAATTTGAGAAAAAGTTGCTCCGACTGTGGCAGGAGTGTACATAGTCCTCCGAAAAATCCATGAAATGAAAAGGGTTTTTTCGCCTCTACAAATGAGTCCAAATTTGAAAGTACAACCGCACACCTACAACCTACACATAAAAGAGAGGAAAAGGGGTTGGGATTGGGGGTTTGCCTTCAGGTCAAACCCCAATTTTGGAATTAACCAAATGATGAAAGAAAGTACTTGCAAGTAAATGTAAATGAAAGACTAAAATGTAAATCACCTCGAGGGAGGTTGTAGATAGAATGTAAGTAGATTTGCTTGTATGAAGTTGAATGCTGGAATGAATCTCCTCTTCAATGGTTGAATCCTTGACTTGAATGCAACACCTAGCCTTGAAAGGAGACTTGAGAATGCTCAATGGTAGAAAGGAATGCTTGCATGCTCTTGAATGCTTGAATGTTTGATCTCATGTATTTGTCTTGTCTCCAACAATGGGAGGGCAAATGTGACTTATATACAGGTCAATTAGGGCTAATTGACTGATTTTCCATCGCAGGCCGACACTAGGGGAGTTTTCCCACTCAATGCATAACCACCAAAGCACAATTTGAAGGGTCCTGCCCCAAAATAGGGTAGTGGACAGGGGCATGCCCTTTTTTCCAGGGCAAGATACAGTTTAGGTAGTGAAGAGGGCAAGAAAGATGCAATTTTCAAGTGTCGAGCAAGTCTAGTCTGGTCTCCGATTAGGCTTAAGGATTTGAATTGCATACGCGAGGACCCTAATATGATCAACAATTTCAAGGGTCGCAATTTCATGACACTACTATATCAAACTTCTAGGTTGTCCAATATAGTTTTTAGCTCTATTTATTCACTGTTGGAGTTTCTTTTATATCTTTTAGCAATTTCATTTCTCTTGTAGATTGTTTGGCCACTTGTATTCAACAAACCTTCCTTCTTGGACATAAACCCAAAGAGAGATTTTAGCTTGTGGATGAAATCCCATGAGATTTGAGGGCCATAAAATGAAACCCATGTGATTTTAGAGGTAATTTCACTCAGAGGTTGCATGAGAACTTCAAGGAATGCAATTATTTTAGTTTTAGATTCTTTTGGTATGATTTGGGTTTGCTACTAAGAGTTTCTATTTTTTGTTGGATTGTTGCATGTTTGCAAAGGATAATTTTTTTGGGGTTATAGGTTATCTTGTGTAGTTTGGAGAGTTTTGGTGTGTTGTTTCTCCAAAATACTATTTTAGAATAGTTGTCGTGATTATGTGTGTTTTGTTGGTGCGTTTGATAGTTCATCAATCTCTGAAGTTTATTAATGTGTAAATCAATGCTCCAAATCAAATCCCTTATTGTCATATTTAAAAAATCAAATAAAATATATTGTGGTGCTTTTCAAGCTTATTTTGGCTTGCTATTCTTCCTAGACCATATAATCTTTTGATTTAGTTTCCTTGGGTCGTAGAAAGTATTTTTCAATGAAATCAATCTTGAAGGATTAATATTACCTCGAAGATGGATAATTAATGATTTAGGAAGTAGTTGATAAAATTTGGATGTTTGACAATAAAACAAGTTGCCAAATTGTTGTGTTTTTTTGGGCAGTTTATGGAAATAATTTTTGAATTTGCTATTATTTGATCTGGGTTATTATAATTACGTACAACATACACTATTAGAGGGTAAAAATATGAAGTCGTAGGAGGAGGAAAACCTCTTGTAGATTGTGGGACACAAATAACCTAACTTATGTATAATTAAAGATATCATGAACATCAATGAAGGAGAGAGGAACATTGAAAGATATAGTATCTCTAAAGCTCATGCATGACTCCTAGAGGCTTTGTGGGGTATGCCTAGTAGAAGGATAAATGAATGAAGTGCAAGAAGACACCACTCTAAGCCAATGCAATGATATAAAAACTATAACCATTTAAGAACACATCATAGCATAGTAAAACATACAACATCATACTGGTACCAAATGATCTAACATCAAATAATCATAAGTAATTATGCCTTTAAAACAAAAATACATTGTGAAAAGCATACCCTTAATAAGAAGATCGAGGCAAGATATCATATAAGGAAAAAAATGAAAATATAATAATTGTTTAATTTATCTACATGAGAAGAAAAATAATTTTGACGATAGTGTAAAGTGATTCATTATTAAAATACATAATTGATGTGAAATAAAAAAAAAATGTTTCAAAAAGAGACAAATCAAACAATCATACAACATATCTAAGAAATCTTTTTGATATAAATGATAATGAATATTAAATTATAATTCAATAAAATCATTACTTGATTATCTTTTCATCTATGTACCCTCTTGTATACCTTCACATAGAATAAGAAATTGAAAATCAAATCCAAATCCTTCAATTATATGTAGATAATATGAAAGATCAATTTTTTAACCAGCTTTTACAATAAAACACACCCGTTGCACACTAGTAGTCGTTGCATTAACCTCAAACGGTCTAAAAAGCATAACAGTACCAAGTGAGCGATTTTCCCCTAATAATATTTATTTAAACGATAAACAAAAATATAAATCAAGCGAGCTATAGATACATTTTGGCGGGCTCAAAGCGATCTTTGCCTTCTCTCTACCCAGAGTGCAGAAGAAGCAGGAAACAAGAAGATAGCAGCAGGGCAGCCATGCCTACGTACAAGCTTTCTGGCATCGATGTTCATTTTCCCTACAATGCCTATGATTGCCAACTCGTTTACATGGAGCGTGTTATTCAATCGCTGCAAAAGGTATGCCAAAACAGAACAAATTCTGCGTTGTTCTACAAGACACTTTCCTCTTACAAGGATTCAAAGTACATAAGCTTGCCCCATATTTAGTTTGATTCCATCAAAATTTCTCTTGTTATACTGGGCACAAATGGTACGGCGATTTTTTTCTCATGAAAAATTTCAGGTGAGATAATTTGTCGCTATTAAATATTGGTTACACTGGGTATAAAAGGATATTATTGGGTATGGCGAGTCTTTTTCATTGATAAATTTCAGGCGAGACTATGTGTCACTGTTAACATTGTGTGGGGTAAGCCTGCATCACAATCTTAAGATAAGTAAACATAGGTCAATATTAGAATGTGCCACACAACTGTTACAAGGCACTCTCGTTGCAATCTTAAGATAAGTAAACATGACTTGCTTTTACGATTTCCGCGTTCCAACATTACAACTTAATTCCTTAGATAAATTTATTGAAATTATTTAGATGGTGTACACATGCATATACGTTTTTGTACTGTTAGCTTCCTCTTCAATGGTCTCAGAACCCCATGTGTTCCAGATTACACCATAAATAGAACCTAATAAACAGTCTACGTGTGTATTTCTGGAAATAACTGATGCAAAAACAAATACACCGTTATTTCCAGAAGCCATAAAATAAATTTATGGACTGTGAAAATTGTATGTTCATCAATATATGTGCAACATACATATGTGTAAGAGAAAATAATGCCTCTTACACCAAAGATATTTTAAGACAAATAATTAAACAATAATAAAAACATAGGATAAGCAATTGGGATTGGAACAACAAATACATAATTAAATTTATGGAATTCAAATAAATTTGTGTAATACTTAGTTGGATTATGAATAGAGGGACACTGCTCGGAATGTGAGGAGTTTGATTTATCAATGTGCTGAAAAATAGGGCTTGTTCATGTAAACACCTTTGATTCTGTAAACTGACTTTACTTTGCTCTGATTCAATTCTGTGCCCGCGGAACTGATTAGATGTGCAGAATTGAACCTGGATCCACAGAAGTGAATTGGCAAGGAATTGATTACTATAGCAGATGTATGGCTCATTGTACCTATGGCTAAAGTAAGGTGGTGGTGATAGACATTGTTTGAAAACTTGCTAGGTAAGGATTTATTCCCATTTGATCAAGCTCTTAGGTGGATCTATTCAATGGCCATGAACTAAGATCAAAGATAACTGGAAAATATGTAGTATGCCTGGGATGATGTTGCAATTAAGATCCTCAATGATGCTGCTATAATAAAGTGCAAATAGATTAGGGCACATGAGATTCATTCCTTTATGATTTCAAAGAGATAGGGAATCTTGTTAATATACACCATAGCATACAAATTGGTGCAAAGTGTGCTAGTTTGACTGACAACAACTAGGGGGAAAAGGTCAGGAAGGTTTAAATTTGAATTTAGGTTTTCAAAAGTTTAGGTTTCCCATTTATGATTGTGGAAATAATCTAGGTCAATATTGCACATGTAGATTTGGTTTCTAAGGGGTTGCCTGGGAGATCCAGGGATCAAAACTAGTTCTTGGGGTTAGCGATTATGGAACCAGTTTAGGATCAGGTTGTGAGTTGATTTTCATGCAAGATTATACCACTTGTACACTTGCTATTGCTTAAAGGACTCTCTAATTGAAGTGGGGCCAAAACATAAGGGAAGAGCATGTGTATGCAATTTTCACATTACACTTTGCTCTCACTTTGACGTGCATACGAATATGCACTACCATGAGGATGCATGTCAAAGTAAAACAAACAATCAACATGGAAGTAAATATATCAACACTCGATGGATACAAATATGGATGACAACTTTTGAACTCTTTCACAATGAGTGCCCCATCAAAAACATGCAAAACAGGAATTTCTTTTTGTAATAAGTAGCATTTTTCATAAATTTAAAATAAGAAAAACTGCAAATTTCTTGAAAAAATCTTCAAAAATATTAAAATAACGAAAGTAAAAAGGACCGGATAATAGATTATGTCCAAGCGGAAATTGGTAATAGACTCTTTTGAAGAAAGAATAAGAAATTTCTTTCAGAAGCAAGAAAAATGATGAAAAATGCTGGACAATGATGTTCGACGCTGCAGTAAAGAAAATTATCTCATCTGGTTTCAAGTTTTTGCATGCTTTTTATATGTATTTGCCAAGAAACGTTAATATTTGAGAACTCTGTAAATTCTGTATAGTATCTGCCATCTGGCAGCCACTGCATCACAAATGCAAACAAATTGTATCATCCAATCCTATTATAATTGAAATTTTCTTCCGATAGAGAGGGATGGAGAGAGGGAGGCATAGTATATAGTAGATACTTTTCAAAGATTAACTACTGAATAAAATAGCTTGTTAGGGATAACAAGATCAAACTTGTACATGATTTGATTGTCCTAGCCAGTATGAATATAAGATTTATGTTTAATCAATGATCGTACATACTACAAATAGATAGATATCTGAGATACTTGATCATCAGTTCTTGAGCTCAATTTTTTGATTCTTTGTTCTTTTGTAAACTGTAATATGGTGCAACGTCTGTATTTAATTATTTTTAAGGGACTGATTATTGTAAATATCGTAATTCTTAGTAACGTTCATTCTTCTAGGAAAGCATAAATTTTCACTAACTGATCCAATCAGTTAAATTCTTGTTTACGTGTGGCTATTAACAGGGTTGTAATGCATTGCTAGAGAGTCCAACAGGAACGGGAAAAACTTTATGTTTGCTCTGTGCAACATTGGCTTGGAGAGAGAGTCTTGGTTCCATGTCAACTTATTCTTGGCCAGACAGAGGAAGCATACAGAGTTCTGGAAGCCAATTTCAGCTTGATTCATCACTAGAGATAACAAAACCAACATTGCCTACTATAATATATACCTCACGCACTCACAGTCAATTACAGCAAGTTGTGCGAGAACTAAAATCATGTTCCTACAGGTTTGTTGTTGCAACCCTTTTATACTTGTACTTGTTTGGAGGTTAACCCCCTTTTGTTTTTATCTTTGTTTTTCCTTCTTTTCTTAGTTATTGTATTTCCTTCAAGTTTGGGCAACCCCCTTTCCCTAGCTTTTTGCTATTGTAACTGTTTTGTGTTCCTGTCCCTTTGACCTTTCTTGGTCATTTGTGGACTTTAATATAATTTCTTTCTTTCTATATAAAGAGACGTTGACTAAATTAGATTTCATAAAATGGTTTCCAGCTTGTGTGTTGGGTTTTAATGATTCACAATTGTTTGCTAGATATATTTTTGAGTGACTTTTTTGTCAGAGTTGAGACTATTTTGTATGCTTAAGGTATTCATCTATTTGTTTTCCTCACTGTAATGTAGGCCACAACATGGGTGTCATAATGATTATCTTCACTCTAATGAACTTTATTCCATAGCTACAAACTTGGTGAGTTCTTGATGGACTCGCAAGTTTTCCTGCCCTACAATGTCTTTTCAAGGAATTGCAGCAAAGTTAGTGCCAGAAACTCTTTTTCTTGGCAAGACTTGGGAAGTTGCAGGCATGGACTGATGGTTTTTTAAAAAACTTGCCTATGGGAAAAAAAGGGCTGTGGGTATGTGAAAGCATTTTATTTTTTCTTCATTGTCATCTTCAGCAGCTGCAAAAACAACAGAAAAAAAGTGTTTGTTGATTGATTGGAGGTGTGATTTGAAGATTTAATTGATGATAGGAGTGCATTTGTAAACATATTTCCTTTTCTTTCTAGTGATATGCAAAGTGCAGAGTTTTGGGGATTGTTAAATGTAACAAAGAAACCCTCTTTAAAGAAACTGTTGGACACAATGGATCACAGAGAGGGGGGTGAATCAGTGATTTAAACACTTTTTCTTCAACAGAGAGATACCGGTAATATAGAAAACAAACCGAGTGCTAACCGGTAGCTCAAACAGTGCAAACTAGGTGTGTAAAAAGATTTGCTAAAACATTAACATAACACAAGCACAAGAATGCAACACACAACACTAGATATACGAGGAAAACCCAATGTGGGAAAAACCTCGGTGAGAATAGCTGCTGGAGATCTAATGCTCCAATCCAGCCTCACAATGTAAAAGATTTGATTACAATTTTAGGGCAACAACCCAAGGAGCACCAACCCTTGATTTATGAGCACCAACTCAAAGGAGCACCGACCCCTACACAATTTATAGGCTACAACCTAAAGGAGCTACTACCCCTGCACTAAGCTCCAACTTAGTGAAAAATAGTATAAAGATTTTAAATACAAAATGAGATCTCTGTTGCAAAGGAAGTTTTGCAACCTTACAATATTCTGATCTGCCGGTTTCAACCTTACTGGTCTGTGTTCTCTCCACCCACTCTGCAACTCTGCTTTGCTGATAACTTTGCTAAGTCCCCTCTCAGCAATATCTTCACTTCTTCAACTCACACTTGATCACTCTTTCTCAGGTACAACTTTTGCTGGTTTGTCACCTTTGTGTTCTAAGCTCACTCCATCGGTTTGTTCCTTACATCGGTTTACCCTGCTTCTCCTTACAGGTACAGTCTTCACTTATAAACACCTCAAGTGTTTATCTCTTCGGCTCTCAGACAACAATTTCACACTTGATTTCATTCTGCAGCAGCACCGATCGCAGTCTCAAGTCATCATATTTTAATCTTGAGCTTTCCCGCCAAAAATCAATTCAAACTAAGGGCAGTTAGGGTTTCCTTCACCCCACCAAATCTGCATCAGATCCGATCCAATCTTCCTTGGATCGATCACCTGCATTGGAGGAATGCATCTGTACATGTTTTCCATTATCCAATGCATATTTGCTAAAGATAGCAATCCCAACCATGATTTTCGGCCTTGAAATCTGTGGACTCATTTATAGCCTAGTTGTTTCCTTCTCGAGGTCCTCTTGCAATCTGATTTCTTTGCTTCGATCCAGGCGCCAACAACTCCCTGATCACTCTCTGTCATTCATTCTTCCTTGAGCCGCACCAATTTGTTATCTTCCAGTGATTTGTGGTTGTTTCATTAATGTCGACTAACTGTTCCAACAACCACGTCGATGGAAAACTTCACCAACCTCTGCATGCTTGCCACCTCAGCTCCACATGGCATCACATCGGTCATACACTCAGCTCACCGACATAAGGTCGGTTTACACTCGAACATTCAACAAGCTCATACCGGTACAAGCCCTTGCCGGTGAGACCTACTCCTCTTGCTAACCGGTGGTGCACACTACACCGGTAGCACATCTTCGGATCCAGTGGTTTGTCATTATTTTAACATTCTGCCTCTTCATCATAAACAGGCAACTAACCTCCAAACCGGTTTATGCTCTACCGGTTATCACTCAACATACTAACACACATATGCATTTCTCCTCATACCGGTGAAGGTACTGATAGTCTCAATACCTACTTGTCTTCCACCATACCGGTTTACAAGCCTTCATGTTAATCTTCCTTATACCGGTTCAATCTTCTTTATACCGAGTGACATACCTTTACTGGTAGCCTGCAATACCGGTTGACATCAATGACAACTGAATGCCAACATAAACAATAACAAAGAACAAATCAAACATTAATGTTCACAATTGTTTATGAGAAACCTAGATTGTTTTGACCCATAGGGTCATACATACTTATCTTGTGTATGAATTATTTGTTGGCGTTTAGAGGCGAATTAGGATGCTCACAAAGGAGTTAGTGGTTGGGTGTGAGCTCTTGATTATCAAGGACTCGCATTGTGGTGGGGTAGATGTTGTTTCCCATTGTAAATAACCACTTCTTAATGCTCTCCTTGTCGTAGGAAATGCTAGTGCACACAATTACTGGATCTTGCATGATTTGCATTGACATTGAAGACATAAAATATGAAGCGCTTCTACCTCCCCAATCCCATCCGTCCTTGCTTTGCTGTAAATAATGCCGCCAAATTTCTCGATGCTGAATTCAATTATTGGCTTTGGGAACATTTTAAGAATTGTAGGTTACAAGATCAAATCCCATGCCTCTATTATGTCCACTCTTCAATTTGATTTAGAATTCTTTTGAATGATCATTTTGCCATTTTTATTGCAAAATTCTATTAGAGCATCCGTTCTTGGTGCTGTTTGCTTAATTTTTAATTAGACTTATGAAGCATCAAATGAACTATTTCAAGACTAATTTTTTAAGGTAATTTGTATATATTTCAACTCATTTTTAAAGGTGTTCATTTTATTCTTAAAATATCCTCTCGTTTGTAGCAAAACACTGATTTGAGTGAAGAGAAATAGGACAAAATAGCATGTATTTCTTGATGACACAATGACAAGTAGTTCTTGAAGTTCTTTCTTCTAGATTCCTAGTTGCTCTAGGAAAATAGTTATTTTGCATGGAAAACCAAATTCAAAACTCGAGTTTGAAGAAGTTTGGAATGTGGTTGTTAGTAACACTAAATGATGTGCGAGTGATGTTGACTAGTAAAAGAAATTCGAGTAAGCTGATAAGAAGGCAAACTTGCTCATTTCTTTGATGATGTTCAGCATTTTATCCAAGATTTATCCACAAAAAAAGATGCATGGTTCTTGCTTAGAACAATATATGAGGCCAAGAATTAGAATCAGATCTTATTTGTAGAGTTAGCTACATAACCTGATGATGAAGAATGAAGAACAATTGGAGTCCTTTTTTGAAAATATTGTTGAGAGTTTCACTACAAGCGTTGGGTGAAATAGTTGACAATGATACTTGGGTTACCCTTATTTTGTGAGGGCAAACTTGCTCGTTTGTTTGATGAAGTTTAGCATTTTTATTTGTAGAGTTAGCTACCTAGCTAGAAGATGAAGAATGGAGAACAATTGGAGCCCTTTCTCAAAAATATTGTTGAGAGTTTTTCTACAAGCATTGGGTGAAATAGTTGACAATGATACCTTGGTACACCTTATTTTGTGAGTATTGCCATCAAAATACAAAGTGTTTGTGACAACATTGAACACTGCAGAATAGATATCCAACTTTGAGGCATAGAATAGATATCCAACTTTGAGGCATAGAATAGATATCCAACTTTGAGACATAGAATAGATATCCAACTTTGAGAAGTTAGTTAATCTACTTTAGAAAGAGGAGTCTTTAAGTTAAGAACATATCAAGGAGGATCTTGCAACGGCCATACACCATAAAGGCAAGAAGCCTAAGAAGCAATATGGTGGATCTCCCAAATCTAGTAATCAATCCCAATCTTACAAGAAGTGTCCAATTTACAAAAGTATTAGATACAATGTAAAAATTGGTTGGCACAACTCTTTGGCCAAAGGATTATCCAACAACAAAATGCATCAAAAAGAGCCATTTCAAAGTGGCCATGCATGATGGAATCAAAAGAACAAACAACAACAACATGGCAATATTGTTGAAGAAGATGACTCTCAAGTAGATGAATACATGTTTATTGCCCACACTTCTAAAGATAGTTCACAATTGAATTGAAATTGGTATGTGGACTTAGGTGTTACAAAGTACATGACTAGAGAAAAGTAGTACTTTCTCATAATGAAACCCTATCATGGTAAAGTTTCACTAGGAGATGAGACCACCTATGACATTCAAGGTATTGGTGGAATCTCCTTGCAATTCATTGAAATCTTATGTGTTAGGTCTACCAAAAACCTCCTATCTATCAATCAATTTCTCAACCATAACCTGAGGATTGAGCTTGACAAAATGAGGATAAAAAGTTAAGCCTCATGTGTGATAAATCTAGAAGTTCAAAGATTTGCAAGTGTTTTTTGAAATTGGTAAAATATTTAGGCTTGATACCCTCAACAATAATCAAGCCGTGGTGACAAATAATAATGATCTTGCTATGTTATGGCATCACCAATTTGGTCACTTGACCATTGGCTATTTGCTTACTCTTAGTAAGAGTGGCATGGTGAAAAGCCTTCCCTCAGTTGAAAAGACGAGGGCTATCTGTTATAGTTGTCTTGATGGAAAACAACATCTAGCATCTTAATCCTAGTGAGCATTGAGCAAGCAAATCTTTGCAACTAGTGCATATTGATCTATGTGGACCCATTGTACACAGTCTCGATGGTTTTTGGTACTTTTAGCTTTTTGTTGATGATCACAAAAGAAAAATGTGCATCTATTGTTTGTAGACTAAAGATGAAACTTTTTCCTATTTTATAGAATCTCAAATTGTTGTGGAAAAAGAAATGAATCATCATATTTGTGTGCTCTTTTTAGATTGAGGGAGGGAATTCCTTAGCATAGAATTGTCTACCTACTTGAAGGAAAATGGAATTTGTCCTCATTTGGTACAATTGACACCTCAACAAATGGACTTGTAGAATGATGTAACCTAACTATCATGGAGATGGTACGTACTACGTAGTATGTTTAAGGATTCTCATTTGGGTCGTGCATATTGGGTCGAAGGCATACAACAATTTATCTTTTAAATGGTGCACCAATCAAAGCTCTTGATGGCATCACTCTAGAAAAAGTATGGATAGGAATTAAACCATCAATCTCTCATCTTTGTGTATTTGGTTGCACAACATACATGCACATTCCTAAGCAAAAGAGAAAAAAGCTTGATAAGAAATCCATGAACTCTATTCTTCTTGGGTATAGCAATGAGTCGAACGCCTATTGACTTATGGATCCTACTACAAAAAAGATATACATTGACAAAAATATCAATTTTGATGGGAAGTAGGAAGCAAACCGTAGTTGCTTGTTCCTCAACTAAAGTAGAATATTGTGCAGCAAGTGTAATAGTTTGTGAAGCAATTTGGCTACATCACATACTAGAAGGATTGGGAACACGTTAGAGTCACTTAGAAGTAACTCACAATTCTCCATTGTGTAATGTCCCTTTTTAGTAAAAACCCTAATTTTTGCCCTAAATCTCCATTTCCATGTAAAACAATAAAGATCCTGCTGCAGGTTAGGAAACCATTGAAATGTATATAATTAATAATATAAATCTTCTAAGAAAGATAATTAAGCATAAATTCTCTATACTTAGGGTTAGGAATATTAACTTAACCATAGTTTTAGTCCAATTCCTTATCAGAACTCAACCATAGGAAATTGGGAGTAAGGAGGAACAATAAGGTGTCCAAGAGACCCTCTACCCTACGCTCAAGAGTGGAGTGAGAACCAGAGCCCCCTTGGCCTCATGGGACCAACGGTCAACTACCATGAGGTGGTCTACCTAGTGAGGCATCCTATCACCGTTCTCTTTCATCACTTCCATCCTTATCCTTCTCTTGTGGTTGGAATTCCCGTAATTCAATAATCAACCATGATAGAGTTTGGAAAAAAACTATAGGGTGTCCTAAACGTCCTTCCCCTCTAAGTCCAAGAGCGGTGGACTCTATCTACACCCCCTTGGCCTCACGGGACCATCAGTCAACTACCATGAGGTGGTCTACCTAGTGGATGACCTCATCGCCGTTCTCCCTCCTTGTACTCTTTAGTCCCTTATATTACTATCATGGCAGTTCACTCAATATATATAATTGTCCATCATTGATTGTTCCTTATGTCAGATGTAATATGAATTACGTATACCATTCATAATTATGTAATTTTAAATCAATTCTTATTGTATTGTTTATTACCAAGAATGATACGCCCAATATAATTGGCCCACAAGGTATTGTATAATCTTAATAGACATTCGATCTGCAATTATACTCTATTATGCTATAAAGTCATGAATAGGGAAGATCATACCAGATCTGCATTAACTGATTATATGGTTGTAAATGCTGGATGGTCCTTTACATTTCCAATTCTCACAGTTTGTCTAATGTAGCAATCTGCTATATATATATGTCTTGGTGGTCTGCTGTTCTTGATCCCTCTAGTTCACTGGTTACTGGAGACACTTCTCCTTTATCTAAAGGTTGTTATTTATGTTTTTCCTGTAATTTAATAATCTTTGTTGTGTATGCTTCTTCTTTTACTTTCCTTTATATCTTTCCATGTGAGGGAGAGATCACACTCTTCATCATATATGCCATTTGGCAAGAGACACACCCTTTCTACCATTAGCACCCTTTGCAAGAGTGCAACTCTTCATTATATCTGCCCTTTGAAAGGGACACAACCTTTCATGATCAGTGTTGGTTGAAAATTTTGTACACTTGGGGAAATATACAAAATTGTGGCTTCAACTGTAGTGTGTGAGTAAAACTGTCCTAATTAAGGGAAGGCTCCCCTTATCTATCTAATACTAAAACTAAAATAGGATGGAACAACAGTCTTTCTTCTTTTTTCAAGAAAGCCAATATCCTTTTCTCTTCACATAAAGTGATAGCAATTTAACATAAAACAGCGATAATAACTTTTTGAAATGAAATGAGAGAAAGGAAATGAAGTTTCTTGAAAGTTCAAAGACTTCCGTCACTTCCTTCGGGACGGGACAACAATATCAAGCTCAAAGTCTTGACTATGTGAAGTCCTATCTACCCTTTTCTATTCTAATGATATTAAGAACAAATTATGACAACACAAAGTCTGAAATAACTTATTTCTTTCTACACAAGACAACAAGAACTAGTATGAGCTCAAAGTTTCACAACTATTTCTTACTATAAAATCTACTTCCAATCTCTCTCAAGGACGAGTGTAAGCACAAAGTCTTACAACTTTTCTGAATAGAACTTCTATTTTAACTAAATTAATCTCCAATACTTGCAGCACAAAGTTTGCAAATCAAATTTGATTAAGCCCTTTAAGAAACACTTGCAAGAAAGGTAATGTTGAACATAAACTCAAGAATATAGCACAAAGTCTCAATACTTGAGTAATTTTCTTCTATTCCTTTCAATTCTTCAATTTACACATAAAAGCTCAAAGTCTTCTTTGTTGCAAATTTGGCAGAGTTTTTGCTTGCTTTCCAAAAGATAAAGATTACAATAGACCCCCTCAAGTATTTATAGGAGAGGAGTCTTGAGAAAAAGGTGGGAGGATCCTAACTAATTGGAGAAATTCTCTCAACCACCAAGACTTATTCAATAACTAACTATGACCTATTCAAAGTTACAAGTCCTATTCTAAATTGACTTGTTACTCGTCTACTTGTAATTACAAAAGTGCAAGTAATGACTTGACTTGCAATTTACAAAATGTTTTTACAAGTAAACTTGTCAAAAGAAAAACTACAACTAAGAGATTACAATTCTGAAAAATGCAACTAAGTGTTGAAAAACACTTAAGTTGTAGCATGTGAAGACATGAATCCTTCGAACTTCTGGATGATCGTTCATAGCTCAGTAGGATTCGGCTCGTGGGTGTTCTTCGCAACAATCATAGTCTTCACAATGGTATCATGGCATTGAAGAAGCATAGAATCGTTCTTCTCCAAAGTAGATTGGATTTCCTACAAGAAGATTTGATGTTTCATCAAAACTTGAATTGAGGCAGCTGAAAATTGCTCACTCGTTCACTCATTATGAATCTTCATCTGTAGATCTGCGAGAACTTCGTCTGGTATTAACTCTCCATTTTGACCCATGATATTGGAAGAGGCCTTCTCACAGTGAGAAACAACACCTTGGAATACTTCAACTCGCAATCTCATTGTGTCATCAATCTCTTCAATGAGGGATTTGAGAACGAGGGCTTTGTTCTCTAGAAGCTCTTCAAATTCTAGATACATGACCCTGGAAGGAATAATGGCATGCTCCTAAAGAACACTCAATTGTTGTCGAGGCATCTTGCACCAACCGTCAAGCTACCTTCAACCCTTTCCAAGTACTGTTTGAAAGTCTTAGAGGTATGATTCAATTTTTCTTCAATGGTCTCCAACTTAACCATCATTTGGAATGTCTTTTAGCACTTGCGCACATATCATGAAGTTGATCCACCTAAGAGTCCAACGCTTATACGTTTTGAGCAACTCTTTCAACTCCCCGAATTGATTCTTGTGAACTAGAAGAACTTGAAGGATTACTCCCTTCACTAATAGGTTTTGTGATTTTATGAACAGCTGCAACAAGTTGCCTATTCTCCTCTTCTAGCTTGTCTTTCTTTTCTAGAAGTTCATCATACTGCTGTACTAGTGAAGCTATGGATTGCTGGGCATCATGCTTGACCACTTGATGCGTTTGTTTACCTAATTCTATCTTTGTGACTTGTTGTGACCTTTTTCACACATCGCCCCATTGAAGATGGGGGACCTGTTGTGACCATTTCACACATCGCCCCATTAAAATGGGGATCCCCTCTTTTTTGCTTTTGTTTTGCCTGTTCTTCTCTCTGCTCTTAGGGTTTTGATTAAGTAAGTGAGTTGTCTGGACTAGGTTTAAGCCTTAGGGGTTTTTTTTGGATATTTTCAAGCCGAGTCTAGTCAAATTTTGAAGATTATTATGCATCCTCCCGAGAATTGGGATTGAGGCAGTGAGTCAGGTATGTCTCAGGTTAGGTTAAGTCAGGGATCTTTTTGAGGCAAATTCAAATTTTGCCTAAGAGCTAGCATTTTGATAAGGGAATTATTGTCTGGGTAAATTTTGACCAAATTTTTGAAGGCTTGATGACTGATTCCCGACCTTGAAGATGACCTAATTAAACCTTGTGAAGTGATTGAAGACCTAAATTATGGATATTTTGGCTTATAAAGGTGAAATCGCTCCTGTCCCTCTCCCAGGGACCAAGGCGAAAATGTTATTTGGTGCATATTGGTTACTGACTTGTTTAAATTGTTTTGTGCAGGGTCTCCAGGGGAGATGATTGGACGTGAATTGAAGATTTTAAGGATTTTGAAGATTTGAAAATGATGAAATTTGAAGGATTAAGGTAAATTCGCTCCTGTCCTCCACTGAAGGGCCAGGGCGAAATGATTTATTTTGGTCATTTTTGGCCTTGGTTGATCAAATTGAAGCATTAAGGACACAATGAAGGATGAAATGAGCGTAATGGAGCATCCAAACTCAGTTAAAAGCAATGAAAGGTTGAACTTTTTGTCTAGCAAGATGAATTCTCTCCTGTCCCTCACCAAGGGACCAGAGCGATTTTCTTTGTACACACCTTCTTGGACCTTTTCTGGATTTGGGCTCTCGTTCATGGATTGTAAAAAGATGATATCTTCCCCAGCAAAGGAAATTTGAGATGAAAAGTGAAAAGATTTGGCCTTGAAGACAAAGGGTGCTCCTGTCCCTCACTGAAGGACCGGAGCTTGAATTCCAAATTTGCATTATCCTTGCAAGATTTAAGTGATTTCGCGATTTGAAGAGGTCAAGGGAAGTATGTTTTGCCCGTTGAATATAACTTGAGTAGGTCACAAAGAAGAGAATCAACCTAAATGGCCATAGGCGCTCCTGTCCCTCTCCAAGGGACCAGAGCGATTTTCTCACAAGACAAATTTCTGGCAAAGGTAAAGCAAGTTTCATGTTTGAGATGAATGAAGGGAGGCATAATCGGTCCATTGAAGATAATTTTGTAAGTTAGCAAAACACAAGTGAGCTTATAATTGCAAAAGCGCTCCTGTCCCTCACCAAGGGACCAGGGCGAAAAACACACTATCTAGCTTCCCCCTCCAAATTTGGACGAATCCAGGTCAAGGCACAAGATTGGAGTGATATTTAAAAGTGCTTCAAGGAGGAATGAAGTTGCAAAGACCATAAAATTCGATGAAAATTGGCTAGGGCGCTCCTGTCCCTCACCAAGGGACCAGAGTGAAATCTTCAAGTATGCCTAAACACTTAACGTTTGAAATACTATTTCTTGTTTCCAGGACTCAAGATAGAATGGAGAATCATGTTTTATGCCTTGAGGGTAATTGGAGGTTGATGTGGTCAAGAATTTGTACAATAAACTAAAAGGCGCTCCTGTCCTTCACTGAAGGACCAAGGCGATTTTCATAAAATCAACAAATCCCCTCCAGAATCACGCCAAGACAAGGTTGTGCAAAGTGAGAAATATCTTTCGAAAGATGATGAACAAGGAATTGCCCCCAAGAATCGACAATCTTAGGCTCAAATGTGAAAATCGCTCTTGTCCTTCACTGGAGGACCAGGGCGAAAATCTTTGGAGAGTCTATTTTGCCTTGAGAAAACGAGTTGAACATGCACTGAAGGGACGAATGAAGATCATTGTTTACCTCCAAACTTGAATTGGCGATTTGAAAGACAAAGACCAAGGACAAAGGGTGAGATCGCTCCTGTCCCTCACCAAGGGACCAGGGCGAAAATGTCTTAAAGTACGCTCCTCCTGAAGAACGAATGAATTAAACTCAAAGTTCCCAATAAAATGCCATTTTAAACGGAAAAGGTGAGGTTTTGAACGTGAAAATAAGAAATGCAAGGTCTAAAATGCATGGGCGCTCCTGTCCCTCTCCAAGGGACCAGAGCGATGTTATTGATATCCATTATTTTCCAGGCTTGAGCGCTTACTTCAAACAAATCGCATTAAATGCCAAATTCACTAAAACCTTGAAATATTTTTATTAAATTGGCATTTAATAAGGGTGCGTTGGTATTTAATAATTAATTTAAGCCTTGGAAAATCGATTTTTAATTATTATTAAGGCATTTAAAATTAATTATTATTAAATAAAAAATTAAAAGATAGAGCGCTTTGGGGTATTATTTTAATTTTTTTGCTAAGTCGGCCTCTTTCTTTTTTAATTTTTATTTATTTTTTGGCCTATTTTCCAAGTCGGCCTATGGGAAAAGGAAGTGGTGAGCGCCTATATAACATGGGTATTTTGAACCATTTTAATCAATCATTCAATCATTCATTCAAGTGCGATTTGGAGAAGCAATAAAAGGTGCGAAATCTGGTCTAAGTTGGAGCGAATTTTGTTGAAGGCTAGAGGTGGTGGAGTTGATAAAGGAAGCGCATTTTGAGGACTTCGATCTACCTTTTCCCTAGCGAATTTTCCTAATTTTACATCATTTCTTAGAATTAATCCTCAAGTGGAGGTATGGCGAGATCTTCCTAGTCCAATGTTGAAACTTTGAATTTTGAATTTCAAATTGCGTAGTTAAATTTAGGAAATGATAATTCAAAGATTTATCATGAAGTTTCCTAAATTAAAAGCTTCAATCTTCCTTTTTACTCTATATGTTTAAATTGCAAAATATATTACTCATTATGAAATGTTGTGTAGGTATCACGATGGCGACCCCAAAGGCAGGAGCATCCACTAGTCGTCCAACTCTCATGAAGGAAGATCAAAGGAATGAAGAATTGGAGACCAAGATCGTGTCAAAATGGAGCAACATTGGAGATACCAACTTGGGAAACTTCAGTGTGAAGAAGTTTCGAGAGGTCCCTTACATTGGAAAGCCATCACCTGTCACAAAGAGAATAATTGAAAGTGGCATTATCAAGGCGGCCGGTTTCCCTCTAGCAGTCTTTTGCCATGAGCTGATGATCGAGTGCGCCCGCCATTATAACCCACAATCAAGATGAATCGTGTCCAAGGAAGGAAACACTTTGGCTTACCTTTCAGAGGAGGCTATAAGTGAGGCTCTTCATCTTCCAAAACATAAAGATATGATTTACAAAAGCTTGGAAGGGGCTAGGTCCATGTATGAAGATGATCCAGACACTTGCTTGAGCATCATCAATAAGAATTGGTTACTCAAAAGTCGTCCTCGCCTGAGCAAGATCTTCAACACACCACATAGGATCGACTTCCAGGAGGAGTACAAAGATTTGATAACTTTACTCAATCGAGTTACAGGGGCTCCTCAAGCCTTCTATTTTGAAAAGTGGATGTTCTACTTCATCCAAGTGATAGTTCAAGGGAAAAGAACAATTCATTGGGCTAGAATTATTAGCCATTGCTTGGATGTGCAGTTAAGAAGACTGAAGGCTACCAAATCCTTCCACATGAGCTCGTACATCATATATGCCTTGATCAGGAGTTTTGAATATGCAGGACTACCTCACAGAGGAGTGATCGGAAGAGGGCCCGGAGAAGTCAGAGTTTGTGATTCTTATGTCCATTTGCATCATCCACCTGGAAGTGACTACAAGTTAGTCAATGATACCTTCACGATGAACATCACCAGGACATTGCAAGGCGGGATTCACAATTGGCTATCTCAAGATGCACAGGAGCTTGAGCGAGAGGTCGGTGCTTGGAGAAGCTACTTTAGCCATCTCAATCAGCCTTTGGGACGTTAGGATCCAGCAGTGTCTCTCGTGCAAGCACTTCCCCTTGAATTAGTTGGTGAGGCAGAAAGAGTTAAGAGCTTGGTTCAGCTTATGAGCTCTTGGATTGACAAATCTCATACCGTTGCCATTGAGTTCGCAACAAGAATGATGCAGACCACCCATCGAGCTATCCAGGTCCTTGAGATCATTCACAACCTAATGATAACAGTAGCCGCCTTTGCCCACACTAGAGATGTTATCATTCCTGTTCTGCAAGTAATCAGGCAAACACCAAGGAAGATCCTAGCACAAGAAAAGATAATGGATGGAGGAGCTCATAATTTACTCCAGTGGTCAACTCTACTCCAGATGAAGGAAGTTCTTTTCGAAGATATTAGCACCAAATGCAATCAAGTTGAGGAGGTCATCCATCCAATTCAGGACAAGGTGTTTGAGGTGTTATGCTCTATTCTTGGCAGAAGGATTGAAGATGAGACAGATGTGAATCTTCAAGAGTTGGAAGAGAAGGTTAAGGTCATCGTTTGCAAAGATGAGAATATTATCACAGATGAGCAAAGAGATCAAATGTTCGCTACTATGCTCCTGATTGAGAAAATCAAGGAACTCGAACCTAGATGGGATGTAGCTCTTCTCAAGGCTTTTGATCAGGTCATCCATTTGGAGGAACGAATGAGGAATCTTCCAGAGATTCCTATTGCTGAGATTGAAGGAATTGTGTCCAGATTCATTGCATATGCTAAGAAGGAGCATTGGAAAGGGAACAAGGTTCTAGAAGAGAGGTTATAGATGATGTGGCACCTTAATTATCATTGGTCTATGTTTCCTAGATTTTTGTGCCAATTAAATATTTGGCTATGCATTTAATATTGTTCAATAGAAGGGGAACTTTTTGTAACAAATCCTAATTAGGGTTTAGGTGTCAGAATCTCAGCCGTTGATCTTCTTTTGATCTGGGCCGTTCATTGTAATTGAGGATGCTATATATACCCTCACTCATTTTCATTTTTCAGATAGTAAGATGAGAATGAGAGATTAAGTGGAGAAATAGATATTAGAGTCAGATAGTTAGAAGTTATTTTGTAGCAAGATTGAGCATTGAAGAGAGAATTTCAAGCAATTGTTGTCTATTTTGGCTTTGAGATCAATAAAATATTGAAGTTATGGTGTTTTATTGCAATTCTTGTGGCTACTTTCATGGTTGCTTACTTTCTTGAATCATTCTTGGTTGAAGTAGTGTTTAAATTTGAAGGACTAAGTGTTGAGCTTGATCTTTGGTGAGATTCACGTTCCAAACCACTAGCTTCTTGTTGATTGTGAGGACGCCTTGTGTGGTCAACTGGAGATATTTGGATTGCTTAAACCTTCAATCATTATTGAACTATTGATATGTACCTTCATGGTAGTGTCTATGATTCTTGATGAATTGAAAAATCATTAGTCACCTTAGAAGATCGCATCAATTTCAGTAGAGTTGTTATTCCTTGGCAATACTGAAATTGGTAGAATCTTACCAAGTCTAGCCTTCATTGAGTCATTCCTAAGATTAGATTAGAATTCATCTCTTGCAAACCCTACCTTTTGATTTTTTGAAAACTTGTTAGTTTTAGGAAATTCTGTTCCTGTACGGAAACGTAAGGCCCCTTGATGAAACAGCATTCACAACGACCACTGGTGCTTATCCACACGTAGAGACCCTACATTAAAGAACCTTGGAGTCATCCCGATTGATCCTTTTTTGCGACATCTTCAGCAATCAGAGGCTTTATTCAAGAGAGGATAAGGTACCCTTGGGTATTTTATTCTGTGTTTGATTGTGTACAAAATACACGTCAACAGGACCCTCTCCTTTCTTGCTTTCAAGGGTTTTTTTTGTTAGTGCCCGTGGCCTTCCGTTTCAGTTTTGATCGGTTTTGTCAGGTTTTGAACGGTTTGAGTCCTATAGATTGAAAGTCAGTTTGTGCAAGCCAAGTGATAACAGAGTCCGGACATCATCGAAGTGCCCAAAAAGGCCAAAGGACGAAGAACACAATTGATTTGAACGAATTTGAACAACTTTCTATTTTTAGAAAGTTTGCTTTTATGCTTTTTCCTATTTTTTTAGGAAGTTTTGTTTTTGGCATTTTTAGCCCGATCCCTGGGATGGCTATTTTTAAAAAGTTTTCCCTATTTTTTAGGGATGCCTGTTTTTTGTTTTTTCGGAGTGGGGACCTAGGGTTTGCACTAGTACCACTGACCTGCTTCAATCGTGATTGAAAATTTTCAAGTTTTGACCTAAAAAGCTAAGTTCCTACATTTTAGGGGTCATGATGCTTCAGATGGTTTGCCTGAGTATGGATTTCAAATTTCAAATTAATCTGGTTAAAATTGTAGAAATTGTGGAATTTTGAAGTCTTCCAAATATTTTCTAAGTCTGGCTAATCAATGATTAATGGTGAGTGTTATGGTAGTGTTGTGACCATTTCACACATCGCCCCATTGAAAATGGGGACCCCCTCTTTTTGCTCGCCTTTTGCTTCGTTTTTTAGGATTTTGTTAGTCAGTCAGTTGTCTGGATTTAGGGTCAGCCTTAGGGTTTTCATTTCTGTCTTTTCAGGCCAGAATCCAGTCGTTTTGAGGGCTTTTGAGCTTCCTTTTCGAAGGATGCTAATTTTGAATGCAATAAATTCGCCAGAATGGTCTAATTTTCAATTGGAATGTTGCTGCAAAGCTTAATTTGTCTAAGTGTTGGAGATGAAATGTGAATTTTTGTCCGATTGAATATTTTTGACCAAATTTTGACCTTTTTTGATTTTGATCCTAGGCATTGGAAATGACTTGTTGTCGCCTTGTGAAGTGTTAAAATGTGTAAAATCATGTTATTTTGGCCTGTAGGAGCAAAATCGCTCCTGTCCCTCTGTGAAGGACGGGAGCTCGTTTTCAAATATCTTACTGTCCCTGCAGAGTCAAGATGAATTTCGAGTTGGAAGTAATGGAGAAAGGCGAGATCTTTCCATTGAATATAAATTGAAGATTTTCATGAACACAGAAATGCCTCCAAGAGCAAAATCGCTCCTGTCCCTCAGTGAAGGACCGAAGCTTCAAATCAAATTTTGCCTTTTCCTTGCAAGATTTTGACGACTTGACGATTCGAAGAGGTCCAAGGGAAGATGTTTTATCAGATGAATATAATTTGAAGTGCAAATATGAAGAAGAATGGTCCAGAATGCTAAAATCGCTCCTGTCCCTCAGGAAGGGACCAGGGCGAAGTACATTATAGCTCCTGTCCCTCTCCCAGGGACCAGAGCGATATTCTTCATAGAGGAAAATTCAGGCCAAGATCAAGTCAAGTTCATGTTTGGTGGCAAGGAAGATGGTGAAATGAACTCATTGAATATAAATTGAATATTTTAAAATATCAACAAGGGTCCCAAAATGCCCAGTTCGCTCCTGTCCCTCAGGAAGGGACCAGAGCGATCTTTGTTATAAACGATCTTCTTGCCAAGTTTCAATCGATCCCAAGGCATGAATGAATGGAAGGACGCATTACGAACCCGTTGAATATAAGTTTTGAAGGTGACAAAGTGAAATGAAGACCACAAGAGCAAGTTCGCTCCTGTCCCTCTCCAAGGGACCAGGGCGATACAGTGAGTGTGTTGCCTTTCCCTCAAGTTTAAGACCGATCCAAGACAAGGAACAAGGTGGCAGGAACGTCTTAAGACATTTTTTAATCAAACACAAGCATCAAGGTTGTCACGTTGGAAGGATTTGCGCTCTAAGACCCTAGATCGCTCCTGTCCCATGGGAAGGGACCAGAGCGATAGTTCCATTAAGGCATAGATTTCAAGAGACAAGCAAATATCAAGCTACCACAAGGATCGAAAGGACGTCATTACACGCGTTGAAGATAATTGTAAGTTGAAATAAACAAGAACAAGCTCCCAATGATGAATTTCGCTCCTGTCCCTCAGGAAGGGACCAGAGCGATGTTGAGTATATTGATCAATTCATGCAAGAATTACGTTGAGTCAAAGCTTCACAAGGTTGTAAATGGTTCAAGACGTCTTTTGAGGATGACATGCAAGAGTTTTGAACGTCCAAACGTTATCAATCAAGCTAAGGAGTCCATATCGCTCCTGTCCTTTGGACAAGGACCAAGGCGATCCCATCAAAAACACTCATACTCCTTCGAAATTAAGTTAAGGCGAGGATGGGCATGGTAAAGGACGGCGTTTGGAAGACATCACAACGAAGATTGGAGTTAAAAGTTGCTAAGATTAAGGAGAAAGACATGGATCGCTCTTGTCCCTCTCCAAGGGACGAGGGTGATGATCCTCTAAACATCCAAACACCTCATGAAAGTAAGTGGAACGAGCGTAGAAGGAATAAGCAATGATGTTATTCACCTTGCGATGGAAGTTCGAAGATTAAAGATGCAAGATCAAGCGAAAACTTTAGGATCGCTCCTGTCCCTCTCCAAGGGACAAGGGCGATGATACATCTAAAGACACTCATGCGCACATACATGACGATCTAATTCGAAGGACCCAACAAAATGATCGATATTGAACGTAGAAAGGAAGGAGATGAACGTTAAAATTGCAAGAATTATGACAAAATCTTGGATCGCTCCTGTCCCTCTCCAAGGGACCAGAGCGATGAGGTACGTCCTCTTCATTTTCAAATTTTTGGCGCCAAATAAACCTTTTTAAATTTATTTTAAATGCTAAGATCGATGAGTTTTGAAAATCCTATTTAATTAGCATTTAATATGGCGTTAGGCATTTATTAATTATTTTGCCTTTATTAAAAATCGAAATTTACAAATTAAAAAACGAAAGGCATTTAATTAATTATTAATTAATTGTTAAAATCGAATGGAGCGCTCATACATGGAGGTCGGCCTTGTTATTTAATTTAAAAATCATTTAAAAATCGTTTGAAATTGTTATATTTTACCAAGTCGGCCTTAGTAAATGGAAAGGTGCAAGCGCTATATATAGGGGGGTGAAAACTATTATTTTCACATCATTATTTTTATCCTTCTACATGCGAATTGAGGAAAGCGAAGATAGTGCGAAGTGTGTTTGAAGAGGTGCGAATTCCATCCAAGGTGGCGTAGGCAGTCAAAGGTGGTGCGATATTTAAAGACCTTCATTTGAGCGAATTTGCTAAGAGTTGAAGACCACGCCAAAGGTGAACTTGAAAGATCACGTCAAAGACAAAGGTGGCGAAATTGATTTTCTTTGAGGAGATAACGTTGAAGATTATTTATACCTCAATTTTGCCTAGGCGATCCTTTTCTTTTGCATTCTAGAGTTAGCTCTCTGTTGAGGTATGGCGATTTGATTTTTATTGTTTTATTTGTTGATCGTCATATTTTAATATTTTGAATTTTGAATTCCTAGCTCAATCGTTTTATTTTAGGAAATGATAATTCAAAGACTTATCATGAAGTTTCCTAAAATTTCTCCTCTAATCTATGTTATTCATTGCAAAATCTATTCTCATAATGAAATGTTGTGTAGGTATGGCGACCCCGAAGGCGGGAGCATCCACCAGTCGCTCAGCTCTCATGAAAGAAGATCAGAAGACTGAAGAAGTGGAGACTAAGATCGTGTCGAAGTGGAGCCACATTGGAGATACAAACTTGGGGAACTTCAGCACGAAGAAGTTTCGAGAGGTCCCTTACATTGGTAAGCCATCACCTGTCGCCCGGAGAATAATCGAGAGTGGTATCATTAAGGCGGCAGGCTTTCCTCCAGCTATTCAGTGCCATGAATTAATGATCGAGTGTGCTCGTCACTATGATCCACAGTCCAGAACGATTGTGTCCAATGAGGGAAACACTTTGGCATACCTTTCAGAAGAAGCTATAAGTGAAGCTTTCCATCTTCCAGAGCACAGGGACATGATATACAAGAGCATAGAAGGAGCCAGATCAATGTACGAAGATGATCCAGATGCTTGTCTAAGCATTATCAATAAGAACTGGCTACTCAAAAGCCGTCCCCGTCTGAGCAAGGTCCCGAACACACCGCACAGGATTGATTTCCAGGAGGAGTACAGAGATTTAACTACCATGCTCAACCGAGTTACAGGAGCCCCTCATGCCTTCTATTTCGAGAAGTGGATGTTTTACTTCATCCAGGTGATTGTTCAAGGGAAAGGTACAATACATTGGGCTAGGATGATTAGCCATTGCTTAGACGTACAGTTGAGGAGACTTAAGGCTACTAAGTCCTTCCACATGAGTTCATATGTCATCTATGCCTTGATCAGGAGTGTTGAATACGTAGGACTACCTCACAGAGGAGTGATTGGAAGAGGACCCGGCGAGGTTAGAGCTTGTGATTCCTATGCCTACTTGCATCATCCG
Source organism: Cryptomeria japonica (assembly GCF_030272615.1). Taxonomy (NCBI): domain Eukaryota; kingdom Viridiplantae; phylum Streptophyta; class Pinopsida; order Cupressales; family Cupressaceae; genus Cryptomeria; species Cryptomeria japonica. The sequence goes on along the minus strand of NC_081407.1, from coordinate 763,496,229 downwards.
CCAGGGAGCAACTATAAGTTGGTTAATGATACTTTCACGATGAACATCACCAGGACGTTGCAAGGTGGAATTCACAACAGGTTATCTCAGGATGCCCAGGAATTCATAAAGAGGTACGGTGCTTGGTTCATTCAGTTTCCCAAGTTCACTTATATTAGAGTGCATGGATGTCCTTTACCACCATACATGTTGCCGAGATATCCGACAGACAGAATTGTGTTACTTGAAGTAACAAGACAGTTGGCAGCATATGTGAAGGCATTCTGACACAGACATCAGAATGGAGTTCCAGTACCCATTATTTTGGGTAATTCAGTTGAGGTATGTCCTAATGCTTTAGCCATGGATGACGCAGAGAAGGAGTTAGCCTTATATTCTTTTCCATCTTTTGTTTTGAGAGAAAGCTTTGATCCGCATGGACATTTAGAGGAGACGGTCGGTAGAAGGTTTAGGCATGAGTATCAGATTGAAGATTTTATGATGAACCTCTTAGATGATCTTGAAGTGAAACGAAAAATGCATTCTAGATTGCCTTTGGATTTCATCAGGAAATGCAGGATTTACAGAGTGGCCGACCAAGCTTAGGACAGTGGCAGACATATCCAGTCTTCCTATGATCAAGAAAGCAAAACAGTAAGGTTAGATTGGAATGAGCCCGAGGTCGTGGATTTAGATACTTTGATGGCACCAGTCTTGTCTTGTACTCGCAGATGGGTTGACATTCAGCATCAGAAGTTAAGAGAACAAGGCATAGCTATGTCTTTCACTTTGGAAGAGAAACCTGCCGAAGGTGGAGCTAGTGTGAGTGAAGGCAATCCTAATCCTAGAAATTCAGGTGAAGGTAACCTTCGATGTGCCAGTGAGGGCAATCTCCATTCAAGAGGTTCGAAGAGGAAAGAGAGACCTGGAAAGAGAGAGTCTTCCAAGAAGAAACAAGAGGCTAACAGAGATCGATCATCCGGTACTTCTTCTAGACCTGAGAAGAGAACAATTCAAGTGGAAGAATCCATGGAGTCGATGGTACAGAACAATAGACAGGAGGAAGGACAGGCACAGCATGGTTCACCAGATGGATCTCTCCAAGACTATGAGTTAGATGAAGACAAAGAAGACAATGAAATAACATCTCCTCCCAGACAAGAAGAAATAGTGCATAAAGAGATTCAAGTTCAAGAAACAAGATCGATTATCCCAGATTGGTTGAAGGAAAGATTAACCAAGGTGATCGTAATAGAGGACGAAGACAATGCAATTGATTTAGAGAGCCTTGTTGGACGTTCACACGAAGTAACAGAAAAGAAGAAGGCTACCAAGATGTCCAAGATGATTCGAGATGAGACTGGATCCAGAAAACTGCAGATAGCTACACCGGCAACAGACAAATATGAGGGTGAGATCCTAGCAGAGGATTATGATATACAGACTTTTGAGTTAGGACCACCTACCGCAGAGCAGACTCTAGATGATGCTACCGGTTCATTTGAGGCATTGAAAGACAAGCTTAGAGAAGAAATGGAGAAGAACAGAAAGTTTGAGAGAGAGGTCGGTGCATGGAGGACATATTTCAGTCACATCAATGAACCTTTGGGACGTCAGGATCCAGTTAGATCACCAGTACAAGCATTGCCGCTTCAATCAATCAATGAAGCAGAAAGATTCAGGAACATGGTCCAACGTACAAGTAATTGGATGGATAGATCTCATACGGTGGCTGTAGAGTTTGTAACAAGGATGATGAAGTTTATTCATCAAGCTATCCAGGTTCTTGAGATGATCCACAATTTGATGATAACAGTAGCTGCATTCGCCCATACCAAGGACGTTATCATTCCTGTCTTGAAAGTTATTAGACACACATCAAGGAAGATTTTAGCGTAGGAGAGGATCTTGGATGGAGAACCTCACAGTTTGTTTCATTGGTCAACCTTACTCCATATGAAGAATGTTTTCTTTGAGGACATCAGTACTAGATGTAGCCAAGTTGAGGAGGTGATCAATCCGATCCAGGACAGAGTATTTGAGGTACTTCGTACCATTCTTGGCAGAAGGATCGAGGTCGAGACAGATGTGGAAATGCAGGAACTAGAGGATAGAATCAAGGTCATCTTTTGCAAGGATGCAAATGTTACAGATGAACAGTATGATCAGATGTTTGCCATCATGCTCCTGATTGAGAGGACGAAGGAACTTGAATCTACTTGGGACGCGGCTCTTCTAGATGCATTCGATCAGGTCATCCACTTAGAAGAGAGTATGAAGAATCTTCCCGAGATTCCAATCGCAGAAATCGAAGGAATCGTGACAAAATTCATTGCATATGCTAAGAAAGAGAATTGGAAAGGGAATAAGATTCTAGATGAAAGGTTGTTACAGATGACATGACATCTTATTTCTCATTGGTTTATGCCTCCTAGGTTTTTTGTGCCAAATTTAATATTTGGCTATGTATTTAATATTGTTCAGTAAAAAGGAGGCCATTTGTAACAAACCCTAATTAGGGTTTAGGTGTCATGATCTTGTCCATTGATTTATTTTCAATCTGGACCTTTCATTTTAATTGGGGATGCTATTTATACCCCCATTTTTCATTTCATTGTGTAATAGTGTAATAGAGAAATAGTGGAATAGTGTGAGAGTTAATAGTTGATGTAAGAGAGATTAGAGTTAGAAGCAATTTCATTTTGTAGTAAGATTGAGCTTTGAAGAGAGAAATTCAAGCAATTGTTGTACATGATGACTTGGAAATCAATAAAATATTGAAGTTATGGTGTTTTCTTGCAAATTTCTAGAGTTATCTTCATGGTTGTTTGATCTACTTGAATCGTGCTCAATCAAAGTAGTTTGTTAATTTGAAAGACTAAGTGTGAGATTTGATATTTGGTAGGATTCGTAATCCAAACCACTAGCTTCTTGCTGATTGTAGGAACGCCTTGTGTGGTCGACTGGAGAATACATTGAGTCCTTTAATCTTCAATCATTATTGAATCTTGGATATGTACCTTCGTAGTAGTGTCCTTGATCTTTGATGTATTGAGTATCATTTTATTACCTTAGAAGATCGCACTAATTTCAATTGAGTTGTTATCTTATGGCAAAATTGAAGTTGGTTGAATCTTGCCAAGTCTCATCCATACTAAGTCATTCATAAGGTTAGGCTAGATTAGACCTCTTTTAAACCCTACTCCTTTTGCTATTTTTTTGAAAGTTTCTTTAGTTTAGAAAATCTTTGAACTTTTGGAATATGTAAGGCCCCTTGGAGGAAACAGCAAATCACATCATACCACTAAAAGCTTGTCCACACGTAGAGACCCTACTAAAAGAACCTTGGAGTCTACCTAACTGATCCTTCGTGCAGATCTTCAGCAGTTAGAGACTATTTTCTCAAGAGAGGATAAGATGCCTATTGGTATTTTATTCTGTGTATGATTGTGTATAAAATACACGTCAACAGGTAGGAAGTTGAAAAGTCCGCCCTCATGAAAGGAAAGTAGCATGAGCATGAAAAGTCTGCCCATGATGCAGACTCACAAATTTCGCCTTCATGTGCTAAAGGTGCTTAAGAACTCAAAAGTCCGCCCAAGGTGATAAGTCATGAACTCTCCAAACTCTACCCTATGGAGAGAGCTGAAAAAGTCTGCCCTATGGAGAGAGTTGAAAAGTCCACCCAAGATGTAAGTGGAGATGCCTAAAAAGTCCGCCATGAAGAGTTGAGGTGATGCCTATGTCAAAGAAGTCCGCCTTAGTGCCTAGGAAGCAAAAAGTCCGCCCAAGTTGAACTCCAAAGTCCGCCTTCTTGAACCAGCTCAAACTCCGCCCTCCAAGCTGCCTAAGAGGTGAAAAGTCCGCCCAAGTGGATGAAGGAAGATGCCTACCTCTAAAAGTCTGCCCAAGTTAAAAAGTATGATGCACAAAGTCCGCCTTCTTGAACGCTCCAAGGTCCGCCCCTTCAATTGAATCAAAGTCCGCCATGTGAGAGGGATAAAAGTCTGCCCAAGCAAAGTGGTGTGTGAACTTAACAAAGTCCGCCTTGTGGGATGATAGCAAGTGAAATAGCTTCAAAACTCCACCCTTCCCTTGCCTTGAACAAAATAAATGAACTCCGCCCTTGGTGATCTCTCTAAAAGTCCGCCTAAGGTGATGAAGGAAGATGCCTACCTCTAAAAGTCTGCCCTATGGGATGATAGTGAATGGTTATGGCCTGTTCAAACTCCGCCTTATCTATGATGACATCAAAGCATATCTATCAAACTCCGCCTTGAAGGTGTTAAGGGTAGCAAGAGGTAAGTCTTAAGGCAAGCGAAAGTCTGCCTTGGAAGACATGAAAGATGATTTTAAAGTAAAGAAAGTCTGTTCTACTTGGAAGTTGAAAGATGATGCCTATGTCAAGAAAGTTCGCCCAACCTTGTAACAAGTTAGAAATATGACCAACAAAGTCCGCCTTGAGAGAGATGAAGTGTACATGGACATGAGGAAGGTTCCCACTCTCAAAAAGTCTGACTTACCTTGCAACAGTCAAAGATACTTGCTAAGTGTTGAAGAATAGGGAATATTCCTTGGTGATGTCATCCAAATCTTCATGGAATTTGAACTGAGTTCCAAATTAGAAAGTTTTTAGGGGGATATTTGAAGATCAAGTTCGAATGGGAGCTGGAAAATTAAAATAGAAACTTGAGTTGGAAAAAAGATATTTGCAGATTGAGGTGATTTTGGACTGGGTTCCAAATTAGAAAGTCTTTGAAAGATAAGAATTTACAAATCAGTTCGAATCAGAGACTCAAAATCGGAATAGAAAGTTGCAAAATGAGGATTTCGAACTTGGAAATAGTGACAAGACAACTAACGATATTAGAAACAATTTTTTGGGAAAGGATATCATGTTTCTAATTGAAAGTTCGAACTTTATTACAAATAAGACATTTCTCCTTTCATTTTCAACACACAAAAGTTTGAACTTTCTGAGCAAGTTAAGAGCAAATTTGAGAGTTATTTCGAAGGAGATTTTGCAAATTGGAAACGTGTTGGAGAAGATTTCGAATAGGTTCTTGGATTCTCAACCTCCTCCTACCAGTTTCTACTCAGATTATTGAATAATTTTTGACAATTTTGGAGTTGAACCAGCTGATAGAAGGCAGATTCGTCGAGTTTTCTGAGTTTTCTTGAAATTCCTTCTACCTTCTCGTCTTATTCTCATTCATTTGAAGGTGAAGTTGGTTTTGAATGCAGATTTATTGCATTTTCTGAGTTTTCCAAGTTCGTTGAGGAGATTTTTTACGAATTAATCCAAATTTTCAGTAAGAAAGAACATGTTGGACTGAATTGGATGGGGGTTTTCAAGGTTATAAGACCTGGTTTTTGGATTGAAATCGTAAATATCCCTAGAGTGTGGAGATTACATGTGAAAATTCCATTTTCATGACTAAGTATGAAAAATGAAGTAAAAGCTTTAAACACTTAGTCATTCACAACCTCAAATTTTTAATCTAAGTTCTGATTTCTAACTAAAGCTTCATGTTTATTCGCAGATTTTAGGCACGATGAAGTTCCAAGTAGACAAGGATGCTCCTCCTAAATCAAGAATGAACTCAAAGTGGAAGAGCATCAGTGATACCAACTTCGGGCATATCAATTTGAGGGAGTTTAAGAAGCGGATGTACGGCTTAGATAATCTTGTGCCTACGGTGACCGCGCGTAAAATGATGAAGAGTGGTATCGTGCACATTGCTGGCTTTCTCCCTACCATGCAGTGCACGAAGTTGGTAGTTGAGTGCGCTAGGCACTATAACTCCGTCAGTAGAGATATTGTGGCACCAGATGGAAGAGTGTTGGCCAACATCAGTGATGAGGCCATAAGGGAAGCTTTTAGGATTCTAGAATATCATAATACTGTATATATGACCAAGGATGAGGCTGAGCGAATGTATCAAGACCATATGGAGGAGTATGAGGCTATCATCAATCATTCCTAGTTGGACAAGCCAAGAAAGGGTGCCTCCAAGCTGTCAAGGAAGAGCTTGGTGATGGTGTATTTTAAAGAAGACATTGGAGATATGATTGTCCTGTTGAACAGAATAATGGGTAATCCTCAAGGTGCTCCATTTGAGCCTTGGATGTATTATTTCATAAACGAGATAATAAATGGAGTCAAGATGATTGACTGGGCTCAGATGATAAGCAATAATTTGGACAGTTAGTTGAGAAATCTAGAAGCAGAAAGGACCTTTTACATGAGCTCATACTTGTTCTATTCCCTTGCTAGAACCTATAGATACAGAGGCCTCACCTGTAGAGGGGAAGTGGGAAATAAAGAGAATCAATTTCGTGTCTATGATTGTTACCCTCAGCTGCATAAGGAAGAAAAGTTACATTTCAAGAGGGTAAATGATACATTTTTGATGCATATCACACGAACACTGCAAGGTGGATTACATCAGAGACTCTCTCAAGAGTCTATGGACTTCATAAGCAGATTCGGGTATTGGTATATTCAATACCCGAGATTCACCTATATCAGAATTCAGGGATTTTCCGGATATCCCTATAAGCTCCCAGTTTACCTTTATCGAGTTGTGTTGCTGGAAGTTGTGAGGCAACTAGAGGGCTATATGACAGTTTAGAGAGAGAAGCAAAAGAAGGCAGGAACATCATCTCTCACGATTGGAAATGGACTAGAGACATGTCCGTCATCACAGGCTGCCGCCACTATAGAGAAAGAGCTGGCTTGGTACCCTTTCTACCAATACAAGGCAAGAGGGAACTTTGATCCATTCCATAAGATGAAAAAGGTAGAAGGAATTGTATTCGAGCCCAAAACTGATTTGGAAGATTATTGGGCTAATGCAGCCGATAATTTCGAAATTAGAAGAAGATTTTGGTCAAGGATTCCCCTGAGTATGGTGAGAGCAACAAAAGTATTCAGAGTTGCTGATCAAATAGAAGATAGTCCTGAGTTTCAGCAGTCGGGCTTCGAGAAGATAAGAAATGAGCCACTGGCCTTGGTTGATTGGTCAGAAGGAGAAAAGTCAGATTTGGCAGACCTTATGAGATCGGTGGTCGAATACTCCAAGTGGTGGACATCTAAGAAGACAAAGCAATTGAAGTCCAAAGGTGTTGCCTTGATTTATGATTTAATGGGAATGGATGACTCTTTGTCTTCCAACCCTGGTATCTCTACAGGCAATGCTCGGAATCCAGAAAGTGTTGGGTCCCGAAAAAGAAAGGAATTGGTTGGAAGCTCTGGAAAGGCCAAGGGAAAGAAAGTTGTTGGGGACAGACGTGAATCCAATGAAGGTCATTCCATTTTGAGTGCCACATCTGCTGTGCCCGACCAGAATGCAGCTGAAGAACATGAGATGGACACAGATATGGGGAATAGTGAAGTAAGAATGCCTTCTCCTTCGATTGAAGAAACAATGAGAGAGGCTGCCAAAACCCGGACAAGGAACAAGTTCTTAATAAAGCCATAGAAGTTGAAGAGCCTGAACCTCTAGTAGTTTTCCTGGATGGTATAGTTACTGGACCAGGAGGGACAGATGGTGGATTTGATCAAAATACTGTGGAGCAGTCAACCATTGCTGATTGGTTGAGAGAAAGGATAAGGGCTAAGGTTCCTAATGAAACCCATTCTGAAGAGAATACAACAACATTTTTGGCAAAGGTTCTCTTTGATTCAGAGGGATAGTGCAAGGTTTAGAACGATTCAGATAGCTGTGTCGAAAGAAGGTAAAACTCAGGACAATATTGCTTCGAAAGATTATAAGATTACTATAGTAGAGTTGGGTAAGCCTACTCAGGACCAAGAAGTCCAATACTTTGACGACTCTTGCAACGCCCTCAAGGCAAGGCTAGCCAAGGAGAAGGAAAAAAGAAGGAAGGTTGAGGAAGAGAATCAGCAGTAGAGGAAATATGTTCTCCGTCTAACTAAGCCATTAAATCATGAGATACCGGTCACCCCTCCGCAGCCTCTTCGGCAAGAGTCAATGAAAGATTATGAGGACATGAAGGACACGTTCACGCAAGCTAAGGAATGGATCTTAGATGCTTCGGCACGTGTTGACATACTTGTGGAAAATTTGGTATGAGCACATGAGTCGGCTTCTTCATTGGCTAGCAGAATTCAGGACTTAGTTGCAAACTGGGAAGATATTGAAGAAATCCAAGATGAAATACTTCCACAATTGAGGATTATCCGGGGTCTGTCAAAGTGAAACTTGGTAGATGCAGGTGTCATCTAGGCTGGGGATAGGTATGATTTTAACACTTGGTATTATGCTTTGGTCATCAGGATTGAAGTCCTAAAGAAGTCTGAAACTAAGTGTTTTGAGATGGAGGAAAGTGTCAGAGAGATTTTAAGTAAGGTGTTTCGTGTGGCATAAAAAATTTGGCAGAAAGAGGGTATACGAGAAAAACACTAGCAGGTAGAGAACTTGAGAGCCAAAATTCAGTCGAGCTTTTTCAAAGACTCGGGGATGATTGATAAGGGCGATCTCTCAAGGATCGCGAGTTTTCTTCTCATTGACGAGAACTTTCTTGTCCAGGCAGTTGAGTGGGAAGGCATCCTCGCCACGTGTACTGATGATGTGGACATTGTCGTCTTCGAGATTAGTAACCTGCCAAGTGTCACTATGGAAGAGGTTCGACTCATCGTGTCCAGATACATTGAATCTGCAAAAAGGGAAACTGGACACTCACCTTAGTGACAATAGCAACTGTGCAACTTGTCATGTTCTCATTCATTCAAATTGATAGAGTTCTGGGAAACCCTAATCAGGGTTTATAACTTTCAATCTGGGCCCTTGATCACTGTTTGATCTCGACCGTTCATTGATTTCTGAAAAACTATATAAGGCTACCTCCTCTCATTTGGAGAGTGTGAGGTTTTTGATATATTGTTGTGCGAAGGTCATTTTTCCAAATAATACATTGCATGTGCGCTTTCTCTTAAGGCTTTGCAATCTCTGCTATTTGAGTGATTAGCATGGTTTCAATTTCCTCAACACAATAGTTAAAAGTTAATTTAGATTTGCTTTCAAGTTGTTAGAATTGAATGAAGAATTTGATAAGTATTAATTAACGGTGCATCTCCGCCCATACTTTTGGTGAATGGATGATTTCCATTTCACTGTGCAAAGTTAGTTTGAGCCTATCCCTTGTGTATGCCAAAACTTCGATCATAAGCACAACCTGTTGAAGATTGCATCCGCTTTGTGTAGTTTTCCTTAGTATGGCGAAGCAAAGTGTGGTTTCCCGAGAACACCTAGTTAATACCGTCTCCAGAGTTTATAGGTTTAGATCAACTTTCTTAACCCTATCCCCTTTTCCCTTTTTTTTTGAAAGTCTAAAACCCGGAAAATCCAAAGAGAGAGAGAGAGAGAGAGAGAGAGAGAGAACCTAAAATTGACAAATACATCTAAGTCCGGTAGCTTAAAAGACATTCATAGCGTAAGTCCCCCTTGAGATTTTCAGCATACATTACCCAAGTAGCTATCCCACTAAAGTCCCTTGTTCGCATATATAGACCTTGGAATCAGTAGTGATTTTTTAGGAGAGGATAGAATACCTTTGGGTATCTTATTCTAATGTGTGGTAGATGATAAAACAGACACCAACATGACCTTGTAATCAGCAACTTGCATTTCCACATGTGGCTTATCTACAAGGGGCTCAACAATTTCTGCCACTTTCATCTTGTTGCTGTCAACTGTTACCCTTGAGATCATCTTGACTCTCTTAGCAGCCTTGGGCCTAGATTGCTTAAGCTGTTGATAATCAAAGACATAAGGAGAAATTTCCTGCTTCTTCTTCTTGGGAGTGAAAGAACTAAGCCATGGAGGTAAAACGACTAGTTCTCCTTCAGTAGCAGCTGAAAGCAAAGGAGAAGCAGTTTCTGTTTGAACAGCCGTGGTCACCCTGGGGGAAGTATCTATCTTAATGGCAACCATGGTTTGCTCAGTAACCAAAGGGCATGAAGATTGTCTCATAAAGTCTTCAAAGCCGAAAGTAGAAGTATCAGTCTTTGACAAATGAATGCATGTAGGAGTATCCTCGAAGATTTCCAACAAACTCTCTTGTTGATGATCAAGAGGTGGCTTAACTGCTGAAATGGGAACGACATTCTAAGGAGACTCATCCACTACTGTGTCAGGAGGAGATAGAGGCAGCTCCATGGAAACTGAGGAGGGAATCTCATGAGGTGACTTCGAAGCCAGTGACTTAGGAGCATCATTTGATTGTTGTCCTTCTTCTGGATCATCAGAATCAATCACATGAATGTGAATCTGGGGCTTTTCTTTCCCATGAACTGTCGCCTCCTCAGGAGGAAGCACCATTGCTTGACTAACCCGCAATTTGATCCTTGTGCTTGAAGATGATGCACCTTCCTTGTTGTCAATCTGAATCTCAAACTTACGTCCAAGAGGCCCCGTAGAATTATCTTCTTTCCAACCTTGATCTTGATGAGTCTAACACCATTACCTTTGAGCCATGTGTTGGTGTTAGCTAGGATAGGCTGAAATCTTTCAAGAATGGAAGTGCATTGTTTATGTGACCACTGGATTAAAGGAAGTGGGGCTTCATCAGCGCTCCATGAGACATACTTTGGATAAAGCACATTCCCATCATGAATCATCCCTTGCAGAATGCCCACTAAGTTCAAATCAATAATCTGCTCAAGGGTGAGTCGACAATAGTCTATCTTAAGAACTTCCTTTTTTGTACGAAGATCCACCCAGATATCCTCTATGCGATGCACATGTATGAAGGACTTTTTGATTCTCTCCTTCATACCTCGGTAGTCAAAATCTGCCCTTGACTTAAACCTTTTGAGTTTTCTCCTGCATCTCGGTCTCCATAGCTTTGGTTTTGGTGGATGTGATGTGGGAGTACCGACCAATCTTCAATGGGTTAGTTGTAGAAATCCCCATTCCAACCTTATGCTTGACAGATTGATGTGCATGAACCACCATGATTTGTCTTCCCAACTCCATAAGAATAATCTTATCAGTTGAGTATCTAGGGAGCATCTATGGCTGCCCATTGTAACATCCAACTCTCATATAAGTGAAAGTCGGGAATTGAAGGAACAAGCAACCATACTCATTCACCCTTTCCCATGCCTCATCAGATATTCTTCAATTCTTTACAGTCTTGTCAAACTGACACATGAAATAACCAAAGAATGCATCCTGAACCCTTCTGAAATGTAATCTGCTGGGTCTCAAGGGTAGCTGATCATAGTACTCCCACACTGGTATATGCGAGCGATCGCCCTTGGTAGAAAGACCAGAGAAATGTCTAAGTGACGCTGCCAAATACACTAAGTATGAGTTCATGTAAACTGTCATAGTGGTAGGGACTGCTGCAAGTTGTTCACACAAAGCATCACTAATAATTTCTCCACATGAGATGTGATGGGACTGCCTTATGAACATGATAAACTGATACATCCAAGGCTCAAAAACATTGGAATGTTCAAGACCTAACATTCTGCTGAGGAGAGTAATGATGTCTCCAATTTCCCACTTGAAGTCACAACGATATCACTTAGCCCACCTTGTAAAAGTGGCTCGTGGCTCATGGGTCCATCTGTTAATGTGACGTTTGTAGTCCTTTTCCCTCTTGACATAGTACTCAGTTGCACTATCCTTGGAAATCTCCATATACACAAGTGGTGACAGTTTTCTGAAGACTTTCTCAATAATATCCACATCAAGGCGGATTATTGCCTCCCCATCATCATTTCTAATGGTTCTCGTCTCCTTGTCGAAATGGTGAGTGCAAGCAAGAACAAATTTAGGTTCTAGGGCAGCCACTGGAAAAGAAGATGCATAATGAATGTGGCTGTCCAACAAACGCTGCATATTACTATCTTGCGGATCCTCCACCCTTTTGATGAATTCTGACATGTCAACATGCCCAATTTCTGTATCCTTGATATGATCCATAGGAGAGGAAACCTGTGAAGGGGAAACTTCATTCTGGTACTTGTCATATGTATACTTCATCTTCTTTGGAATGGAAGATGATGGTAAATCTGACATTGAAGAACAACCTGGTATGCTGCGATGAAGACTTAAAAGTGTTAAAGCAACATCAAGATCAACTGCAACTAACATTTTTTCTTTTTCAAATGGGAAGAACTCCAACCCTTGCACTTCACAACTTTGTGAGAGAAAGATGAGAAATAAATGGGAATGTTTGAAACTTGACTTTGACCAATTTCGGATCTTGGGGAACGTTTTACAAGTATACAAGTGGGGAAAGACAAACATGCAATCGGATTTTTGAAACCCGAATGCAAGTATACTTGTAAAAAAGAAAATGGAGAAATGGGTGGAAAATGAGATTTTGACATGCAGGAAATGATGGGAATGATATGTACGGATAAAGGCAATGAGTATGAACGAAAATGGAAGGATTTTGGGAAGATCACTTTCAAGAAAATGGGAAGAACTTTTCAACATGTAATCTAGTTTTAAAAACCCGATTTTGAAAGAATGGGTATTTTTCAACTTAGAAATTTGGAATTTCATCGAAAGATGGTTAAAATTTTCCAGCCAAAGGGGTAGATCAATTATTTTCATCTTATTTGTAATCGGGATTTAAAATCTCGAATGCAAGTAAAGAGGGAAAATGTGGGAGATCAATAAAATTTACAAATTGCTTTGCAAAGGGAAAAATTTCTCTAACAAAACTGTTTTTAGGCAAGAACTATCAAAATAAACATATATACAACTAGAAAGATCAAACAAGAAGAGAAAATAAACAAAGCAAGAAAGAAAAATGAAATTTTACCTTGCTTAACCAAGATGCCTCTTCAAGAGATGAAACAATCTTTGGAAGGAAGAATCAATCTCTTAAATAGAAATAGACACCAAAAACCCTTGCCACGTTTTTTCCAAACTCGGATTTGAAGAATAAAGAACAAAAATGTGTTACAAAATGCAAGTAGAAGGTAAAATCTTCAAGGAAATACCACGTAGGAGAAGAACAATGCCAAACGCCCAATCATGGAGTGAAATCATGGCAAGCAAACCCCAAATCGTGGCATGCAAAAACGTCTTTGAAGAGGTAAAATGCAGTTTAATGGAGCATGAAACGGCTACCAAATCAATGACAACGTGTTGCCAAACTCACAAAAACCACCTTGCTATCATATCACCTCCTTGATCCATGAATTTCTCTTCAAAAATCGGGAAGAATTTGTGGCAAAATCAATTTAGGTGAGGAAAAATACTTGGTCAGGTTCTTGGCAAGGAGTAACAAGCTCAAAAATGCCTTCAAACACATGCAATCGGGTTTCTAAAACCCTTTAGCAAGTTTAAAATGCCTTTATTTTCATTCGTAAGGCAAATCGGGTTTTTGAGAGAGATTTTCAAGTCACAATAACTTGTAAGGGGAAAATAAAATCCCCTTAACAAGTTTTAATAACTTAACTTGTAAAAAGAACTTCTAATGGGGAAACAAAATTCCCTTTACAAGTGACTTGAAAATAAAATATGCAATAGGGAAATAAAATCCCTATTACAAGTAAAATCACTTAAATATGAACTTTATAAAAGAATTACAAGTGACTTTTAAATTTATAATTTAAAATTAACTTGTAACTTATCCAAAAAGTTTCTATTATGACTCAAAAAGCCAAAAAGCATCAAGGGGGGATAAAAAGTAAGTTACAAGTTTTAATTTCATAAAGTGCACTTGTAATTAACTTAAAATTTCCCCACAAAGACTAAAACAAAGGAAAACATTAAAACTTGCAACTTAAGGAAAATTTCCCACCTACAGTCTGTTGGTGTTGGAAATAAGCCACACCCTGGTCCAAGAGGGGCCAGTAGCTCAGTGGTAGAGCACTCCAGCAGCGTATGGAAGGTCCTAGGTTCGAGTCCTAGCTGGTTCATGTCTCAACATGGTATTAGAGCCAGGTCCATGCTAGGAGCCCCAAGCACACGAGAGGTGTGGCTTAAGGGGGGGCGTTGGTGTTGGAAATAAGCCACACCCGAACCGACGATGGACTGGTCCAAGAGGGGCCAGTAGCTCAGTGGTAGAGCACTCCAGCAGTGTATAGAAGGTCCTAGGTTCGAGTCCTAGTTGGTCCATGTCTCAACACAGTCAGGGAGAAAAAACCCAAAATTGAAGGAAAAACATAGCAAACGAAACCAGAATGCGATGAAATTTGAAATGTGGTTTGCGGATGGATTGAGGATTAGTCCCGTCCAAGGGTAAGGCAGAATTATGCCTTGGGAAGCGTGCCATAGAGTAAAATTTTCATTTTTTGAATTTGAATTTTTTTATTATTAAATTCTATTTCAAAGTGGGGACATTACACATTGTGACAATTAGAGTGTTCTTAAGCTCGTTCGTAATCTAGTTTCTCATGAACGAACCAAACACATTAAAGTTTACTGCTGCATCCATATGAGAACATGTTTGTCATGTCCTCGACAAATACCAGATTGCAGAAAACATGCTATAAAACCAATGACTAGAAGATTAAATAGCAGTGCCCACATATATTCAATTAATTAAATAGAGTGGTGCTAGCAATATAGAGGAGACAGTAGCATAAAGGAATTTAATTAAGATTAAATTAAAAACTTATGTCAGCGATTAGATTAGAAGGGGTGTGACTCCCTCACATATAAGTTCATTTCATTGTGAAGAGATCATCAATTGGGAATCAAGGAATCAATGAATTAAATAATCAAGCGATCAGGCAATCCAACAATCAAGCAATCAATTTGAAAAATAGGAAGTGATTTGCAAATAAGCAATCACAGCCAAGGAGGACTAAACCCCTCGAAATATTGGTAAAGAGATTTAAGGATGAAAACCCTTAATCTTACCATTGCCGAGTTAGAGACGAAAACCCCTGATTCAGGCAGATCTTAAAGCATTTTCAAAGTAGACATACAAGAAATCATTGCAGTTTAAAGGAGATTACAGAAGAAAAAAACGAAGATAAGTTCTATTTTCAGAATTATTCATAGAATTATAAAGTTGAATATTATAATAAAATTTCTTCATTTTAGATGAAGTTATATTTTGATTATAATAAAATTTTCATTTTAAGTTGCAATTATTGTTTCAGGGCAAAAATCAGGAATGTTCTAGAAAGGGATATTACAATTTTCAGCAATACAATATTCCACTCTAACTCTACTCTACTCAAGTACAATGTGTTGACATCTTTAGCAAGCCACTTGAATGTGTGAAGTTCGAAACATATCAGGATTCTCTTACTAGTACATTAGAGGTGGTGATGTCAACAGGGCAAATTTTGGATTATTCCATCATTAATTTCCTGTTTTTTGTTAGTTCTTGGTTTGTTAGCATATTTAGGATACTTGTGAATATTGTTTGTTATTTGTTATCGTTGTTATGGAACCTGTGAGTGCTTGTTAATCTGCAAGGTTTGTCATTATTTACAAGTATAAATTTACATCTCTCATAATACAGTTTGTGAGTAGTCTCATACAGTTTCTGATAGTTTTCATGTTTATCAATTGAAGGTGGAAGACACCATCTTTCTTACAACTGTCTTAAAGTAATAACTCTGGAAGATCAAAGTGGAGAATTATTTTTTTGTCAAATCTAAAAGCCTCTCCCAAAATTAAATGGCATAATCTAATTTTCTTCATTGTGAGTGTCAAACTGAGTAATGATGTCATGCGATCTGGTTCTTGAGTTTTTTGTTTCAATTTTGTTAACCATTTTAACAAAGAACAACCGAAGTATACCTTCTATACAAGACCCCTTGCTGGAAATCCCCTTCAGTGTTCATTCTGATTGGATAGATTTTCAGGGATTTGGTTTCCTCCATTCAGGTACTTAAAAGGGAAATGATTTTCATTCTTGTTTGACTAATAGCATTATGGAGAATATATTGAATTCTGTGTGAATGCTTAATTGTGTGAACTAGTTTTTACCATTCAATTAGCCTTATCTTATTAACTTTCATAATTTTATACTTTGGACATTCTTATCTCTAAGGTAGATTGGATGCCTTTTGATTGGCTTATTCTCTTAGCTGTAGAAAAGCATATAGATTTTATCATAGTCAGAAGTTGCACTTGAAGTTAGAACTGCACTGAAGATGTTCAATGCTTGCAGCGTATAAGGTAACTTATTGCACTTGTGGAGGATAGTGTATTCTATTTTAAGTCTGTATGCAATTATGATGTTGCAGGAGAAGTTTGCAATTTTCAGATATGTTCCAGTGCTAATGTTGATTCTTGGTGGCTAGTACTACTACTCTATATGAAGGCGTAATGGGCTATTAGTATAAAATAATATATGTTACTGGTATATTGCTTTCTCCTTCAGATAATAATTTAATGTATTGGAATTGGATGGTAAGTACAGGCCGAAGATGGTGGTTTTGGGTTCAAGAGAACAAATGTGTATTCATAAAGATGTAAAAAAAATGCAAGGGAGATCCCAAAATAATGCCTGCCGTTCACTCTGCAAGTCCCGTTCCTGTCATCACCAAAATCGAGTAACTGGTATGGGCAGCCCACTTCTATTATTTTAACAAATTTTCAAGCTTGTAATCTGTCAGGAAAAAAATATTGCCGTGCACAAGTAACAAAATGTAGAAACATTCTTATGATTATATATTCTACCTTCTTGTCCTTCAAACCATGTAAAATTCTGTGGCAAATATTTTGATTCATATCAAAGTTTTATACATGTTTAAAGAGAACTACCTTCAGGCAACTTGTCCTTATAATTCAGTAACTTGATTAAAATTTCTTGCATGCATCTTAGCGTTTTTAGTGGCTAGAGAAATTTCTTCTTTATGGCTTTAGGATCCAGTTATTTTTCTTGGGAAAATGCATCCTATGTTATCAAAATCAGGAAGAAATTTACATTAAAAGAAAAAAATCAACCGTGATAATTTCTACCTATAAGAGCAAAGAGACGAACCTGATCCTATGCACCCATGGGAAAAATGTCTGCATCTTTATTGACAGTTAGCTGGAACAATCAGAGCTAATTCTTTCTTGAAGGATCTCAACTTCAACATGGCGAGCAGAGGATAAAATTTCCAAAAGGTAACTTTGCATAGGTGGTTTTCTTCAAGAAGTTAAAACAAGCCAATTGAATGGATGCCAAACACTTAAGATGTTGCACCTAATCATCCAGTAATCTTCTAATAAAGCTACTTGCGAAGACAGTAGTTATAAAAATTGAATTAATTATAGAATGCTTTCAAAAGATTTGACCAATTGTCTCCTCTCTCCCACATAAGATGCAGTAAGAGTCTGTGACTCTGTGATACCCACCTTTCCTAACCTTGGTTTACAGCATAACCTTGCTATAACCTTGCTTTATAGCAAGATCTTGACAAATCACAAGAGACCCCAAAACTTTGTGCTGGAAAGATGGCCATCCAGATTAAATAGCTTGGCATCGCCTTTGCTTTCAAACTTCTACATTCATAGTCTCGTCACCTCTCTTCAAGCATGGGGAAAGAGTTATGGTATGCATGGTTTACTATACAAGGCTTTTGTCGTACAATTATAAAATTTAAAAAGCTTCCCATTGTTCCACTTCCGATCTCTCCAATAAAGGCAAGCCACTTGCAATTGTAACTTAATGATAATTTTCATTGATAAATTTTGTTTCTTTTGAGTAATGCTTTAATCAGCAATATTTAATACTTGAGTCCTGTTTAGATCACACCAAGTATGTGACTGTTGGAGTTGTCCATATCTCTGTAATGTCCTCGATTGGGTTACCTCAAGAAATAGGTGATTCTTCAATCATGTGCAAGTTGAGTTTCTTGTATAAAATCACCTCTAATGAATTATAAATTTATATCCAAACAATTACTGTTGCTGATAATAATATAGAGGGCAAGAATGCAACTCTAGCATCGATAATTAACGTAGACAACAACTATCATAAACTTGCTATCAATACCCAGATCTGAAATTCGGATAACATCAGCCAATTATATTGTATTAACTGATAACAGCTGCCCAACAGCTGATAGCAACAGTGATAACAGCTGCTCAACAGCCTGATATCTAGAGATAAGAGTGCACAAATTCTGTAACAGCAAACACTATTTGCAATACCTGAGCAGATATAAAATGATGAGCAACGTGTAACTGACAGCCTGATATCTAGAGATAAGAGTGCACAAATTCTGAAACAGCAAACACTATTGGCAATACTTGAGCAGATATAAAATGATGAGCAATGTGTAACTATGACTAACATATAATAACCCAAAGAAGATGGTCCAAATTTATATTTCCCACATAGTATTCATCAAGAGTAACAGCAGTAGACTCACAAGAGCTGATACGAGTAGCTGTGAAACTCCCAAACAAGCTTTGATTATTTTATTTTCCTGCTGCGTTCACTTTACTATGAGGGGAACATATGGCAGCTTCATACATACAATTGGTATAGAGTAATGGATAGATCGCAGAACTGGATTGCAGCAGTGAATGACCTCCAAGAATGGTACGGAACCTCTCCAAAATGATGGCACCTCAACTCAGCTGAATAACATGCAATGCCAGCAATGAATGATGTTGTACAGCAGCATAGGGTATTGCCAGTGATCTGAAAATACATTCTAATCTGTCAGTAAATTATATATATTTGATTTGCTTGCAAATATTAAGCAATCCAACCCCCAACAAGCTGAAACCTTCAATAAACTGCTGTAGGGGAACTGTAGCAACATGTAAATTTGAAAACTTGGCCACAACTGCTGATTTGATGATTTGCATAGGGTATTGCCAGTGATCTGAAAATACATTCTAATCTGTCAGTAAATTATATCTATTTGATTTTCTTGCAAATATTAAGCGATCCAACTCTCAATAAACTGAAACCTTCAATAAACTGCTGTAGGGGAACTGTAGCAACATGTAAATTTGAAAACTTGGCCACAACTGGTGATTTGATGATTTGTTACAATTTGCTTGTAAATACAAATTGAACAACTGCAATTAATAAGCTCAAATGCAACCCTTGAGTAGAGTTACCTCAAAGAAAATAAGGGTTTTTGTCCCCAAATCCCACTATGGAAAACCAAAAGGGTTTTGGTTTCCGGATCTCCTACACCAAAGGTTTTACTCCACAAGTGCTTCAAAATTCAATTTGGAAAGAAAGGTGAAATAACAAATTCAGACGATTTGCTTTGTGTCGTGATCCCTTTTTTATAGTTGCCCTTTTGGGGACTTTGAAATTATTATTATTTAATTTAAATTCACAATCCTCACCCCTTTGAACTATATTTGGATGAAGTGTAAAAGGTACATTTTAAAAATATTATTAATTCATACCTCTGAAAAGGGTACATGACAATCTCCACAGCAAAAAAATCCTTGCCAAACCAGGTCCCATTCATTTTATTTATATCTTCCCCGTGTATCTTTTTTTATTTTTAGCAAACTGCTACCTGAGGGGTAGCTCCTTTTTATATTAAGAGCATAAAAGCATACAAAGAGGAACTACTGCTGGTGGAAAAGGAAGGATATTTCTCCACTCAGCATGAAGGTCCTGTTCAGTTGTTCAAAAGATACTCATTTACAGCCAGGAAGGTGCTGAAATCTTCCATTTCTATCTTTACAATCCCTTTCATAAGAAAGGTCCATGCCTCTTTCATTTTGCCCTTTTTGCTTTTAGCCTCCAAGTCAAAGAATAGCAGCAAGGTCTCCAGTATGGGTTTGATTTGTACAAAATCGATCCTTTCCATGGGTAGGCAGGTAGTATTCTTTTGCCACGGCTCCTCTGATGACTCTCATTCCTTTCATGGTGTTACCAGCTACTTGGACAAAGGGGGTGGGCAGCCTTTCAAGCAATTCTCCAACATGAATGTGGCCATCTCCCCATGCCAATGTGTTGGTTCCAAACACTTTAGAATAGCCTCCTTGACTGGTGCGATCACAACACATTTGAATAGTCTAAAAGACCTGGGATCTAAATCTTCAACCATGCACATGCACGTTACACCAAAGACTTGCCATATTAGTTAGTTCTAAAAACAAAGAAACAGCAAAATAAATAAAGGAAGCAGTATCAGTGTAAGATCCTTGGATGAGTGTTGTTGTTGAGGACGAAGGAAGATAAATAAGGAGTTGCGGGATAGGAATTGACAGTGGTGAGCCCTTCCAATCTATAGACAGCTTGAAAGCTATTGCTGTGCAAAGATATGGGGTGATTGAATTAGATTTGGTGAAGCTTGGGAGACCTGAAATTTCTATTCTGAGTGGTAGAAATCGAATCCATTTGGATTAATTTCAAAAGAAGTGATTGAGGACAGAATTGGCTTTCTGGACTAACCAGATTAGAAGGGGTGTGTTTTGGTGCAATGAATATGTCTGATTTTCATAAAAGACCACAACCATAAAGGCTGTGAAAAGACATTAATTTTGGTATGACCACTGCTAGGTAGTGTGTGATACATGTGATGGATCTAAGTACTGAAAGAAGTCTCATTCAATGGCTAGAGAGTCAGATTTTTCAGTGAAGGATAGGCCTGCCCAGTCGATATTTGAAATAATTGATGGATGGATTTGAAAGATCCCCAACCCAATTCTGACCAAATCTGATCCAAACCAACTGTTTTATTTGCTGATAAAGTCTTTGGCCAGAATATGTTAAGTGGGGGTTTGACTGATTTCTTTGTTTTGTTGAGGTTTTTGAGAGTTTTTGAACAATGTTTTGAATGCTAAGTGAAAGAAATAGCTGATAGAATATAGAATAATGCATAACACATTAAGAAGGCAATTAAGATATCTTTCTTTCACTTAATAGACCAATGTACATTCCTGTTGATGTGTGTTTTATGCACATAACATTCAGAATAAAATACCAAAGTACTTTACCCTCTTTTGAACAAAATCACCTCAAATGCTAAGGATAAGATCAACTAAAATGATTCCAAGGTTTCTACATTCAGGTCTTGACAAGTGAGTAACTCAATGGTCGATGTGAATTGCTGTTTTCACTTGGGGACTTACACAATTGTTTGAATTAATTTCTCTTATCATGAATGTGGAATGGGTGTGCTGATAGCTTAGGATATGGCAATGTAGTTTTGGACTCAAGACTAACAAGACTTACTAAAAAATGGCAAAAGGGAATAGGGTTCAGGAAATCTATTCTAAGCCTAGGAATGTATGAAATGATGAACAAATTTAGTGGAATCAAATTAGGCAAGGTCTCACCATCAAATCGAATAGATTTTGACACGAGCTTAGTGCAATCATCTAAGGTATGCTTCATAGATTTTCAAATCATTACCATCATCCATTGAGACCATCCAAGTTGATGCATAACAATGGATATATAATAATTGAAGTTAAGTTTGCATAAATTTCCAGTTGACTATGCAATGCGCACTTACTATCGGCAAGAGGCTAGTGGTATGGATTCATAGATTCCACACAAATATACTCAACAATTCTTTCATTCAATCTAACAAACATAAAAACAAATTCTAAATCTAAAATTTTAATCTAACTTGGAGGGATTGAGAACTTTGAATGTAAAACAACACTTGAAAAACAAAATCACCATCAAGTCGAACAATGATTTATATTCAAAAGCTGCAACATATACCAATAATTCTACAAAAACTCTCTCTTACAAATGAGAGGCAATGAGGTATATATAGAGTCTCATACAAAATGGATGGCCAAGATTAAAACTAAATCAAGGGCCAAGATCATGCCAACAAAACCCTAGAGTTGCCACCAACATATGGCCCAATAGAAAGACACCTAGTCATCAAATAGGGAATCTTCTAGAAGATTCCTCCCTGCATCTTTCTCTCTCCTAGCATACTCGAAGAATCTAGCCAATATAGAATCTAACTCCATGAAAATGCTGGGTAAGGTATCCTGTTGTAAATCAATCACGTCCAAAGCATCCGAGTAAGCATCCAAAGTGTTCTCCCAATTTGGCATAAGCTTCTGTGAATTATGAACATGAATCAACAAAGAGACCAAATCATCTATCCGACTCTTCTTCAGAGAGTTCAATTGATTGAAATACTTGAATTTCATTTTGTCTCTTAATTTTGCTAAGTGTAAACCACTGGCCTGGATGAAAAATTGTTCATAAATATTGACATCAAACCCCAATAACTCCTCAATTGAGGCAAGGATCTTCAATTGAATATCATGAATTGATCCTTCCATCTCTGCACAACTCAGTTGTGCGCTCTCATAAGTTGATTTTTTTATGGTTAATGAACAATACCAGCCATGGATATCGTATCTATCTCCATTGTGCACAACATTTTTCCTTGACCAATGTGGACTTAGGAATCTTCTTCAAAGCTCTGAGGTGTGGAATAGTCTTCTCTTGAATAGGTCGGAATTCCTCCCAAACTCCCTCCAAATATTGTACTCTGAATATGAGTTCGATTGTCCTGTCAAATGATTGGACAAACAGAGTAAGGAAATCATCCGCTTGTCTCTTTGTATTTTCAATCCATTTCTCCACCTCCGAGAGTGTATCTCTCGCTGCCTTATAATGTGAATGTAGTCCATGATCAATTGCAATAGGGGAAATAAGGGTGGGATTTTCACGCCTTATCCTTGCAATGTATTCTCTTAGTCTGATATTCTCTTCTTCGTACTTCTCTCTTTTCTCTATCTCTCTATCTAATCTCGCACTGATTGCCTTGAGGTTATCACCAACCTCCTGAAATTCCTGCTCTCTTGTAGTACGATCAAGGGCAACTGAAGTGATCTGGAAATCCATAGGAGTAGCAATGTCCATTGTCAATCCTAGCTAAGTAGTCATCAATGTCATCAATAGGTTGTGCCTCTCTCATCTTCTTACTTTTTGCCATACTCTTCATCAGCCAATCAGGAATAGCGGCCATCTCCATACTATCGTCGATACACATCTCTTGATCAAGCCCTCTCAATGCCGAAATAACATCATCATCATCATCAGGATTATCCTTGGTCAAATCATATACGTTCTTTACCAAACTAACTCCAAAAGGACAGTAGGGGATCCCAGCTGATCATCATCCTCATTAGGTGGAGTAGATGTCGTTGTGGCATGTAAATCATGAATATTCTCTTGTAGTATCACTGTGTTGGAACATTGCTCAGTCCCTTTGTTTTGTTTTGGCACTTCAACTTCTTTGATTGATGAGACACTAAGGGGTGGTGAAGGAATGATAGGCGAAGGAATGATAGTCTTTTGCTTCCTCTTCTTAACCTCCTCAATCTTCTTCCCTCTACCCTTGACTTCTCTTGGTGTGTTCTTCCTTCTCTTGGGAGCTTGACTCTCCTCATCCGCATGAATCTTGATATCATTGATAGTCCTTTGATCATCTTCGGAAGAGGATTCCTCCGGTTTCATCTTTTCATAAGTGAAGGTAACACCCATATCAACTAATCTGTTCATTTGAATATCCACCCATGCTCGGGAGAAACTCAAGATTTCTCTCATCAATACATTCAAATCTATTTCTTCTGGTTCTGATCAATTAGGCAATAGAATTGCCTTCATTTCATTTTCATATTGTGGATGCATATGATCCTTGTCATCTAACACTTGGTCAGGAATGAGGAAAAGTCCACACTTCCTCATGAAATCCACTGACATTCTGGACCACATTCTTCTCTTTACTGCTTGCTCGTCCATCAGGTTGGCCCAATAATCTTCTATGTCTAACTTGTGGATGAACTTTTCTCTCCCGATCCTTCCAACTTTCTTATCTGGATCAAACCTTTCTCTTCTCTTGTATGTTGCAAATAGATAGAATGCGAGCTCCTTACTTGTTGTACTGGCTGCTAAGGCGGATTGGCAAACCTCCAGTGTCTTCCCAACTGAAATAGGAAATGACATGCCCGTTCTGTGCTTTTCCTTCTGAATAGAATCAAACTCTAGAAGCTGTCTCACCACTTCCAACTAGATCACTCTGTCAGAAGGATACCTAGGAAGCCTGTAGGGTTCGGATTGAAATCCATGAATCCTAGGGTATGTGAAAGTGGGAAACTGTATATACCATGATCCATATTTCTCTATCAGCTTCGTTGCCTCTTCGGACAACCTCTTGTGGACTCCACCTTGCAACATTCGCGTTATGTACATTGTGAATACATCATTCACTCTCTTATAATTTTCAATTCGATACATGTTCAGCTGTGGATAGCACTCATAACTCCTGAATTGTCATTGTCCTTGTCCATTCCCAACTTCACCTCTGTATATCGATCCCTTGTATGTAACAAATCGTGCAAGCAGGTATACTAAATAGAAGTCATGGCGAATGACCTGGATCGCTCCACATTCCTCAGCTGAAAATTTAGATTGTCACTTATGATTCTAGACCAATTTATCAACATTCCTTTTAGACAATCCTGGATGAAATAGAACATCCATCCATCGTATATTGCACCCTGCGGCATCCCCATCACTCAGTTAAGTAGGAATACTAAATCACTATATTCCTCTTTGAAGTCTGTGCACATGATTGTCTTGGAAGCCTTGGAATGATGAGTCTTAGGCTCGATCATCCATTCCTTGTTCACTACGGTTTTGCATGCATCCATCTTCTTCTTATATTGGTCTTCATATTCATCCTTAGTTATATCTTTCATGTTTGCTCCACGTGGAATTCCAAACACTTCAGCAATCGCATCCTCAACAAGGTAGGCAATGATGGCACCCTTAGGAGTATTGATCATTCGGGAATGAGGATCATAACATTGTGCACACTCTAGGATAAGCTCACTGCATTGTATGGATTGCGGAATTCCAATGGCCTGATAAATGCCACTCTTCATAATGTTCACATAAGCTGGGAAAGGAATTTGGCTTCCAATTCCGAACATCCGTTGTCGCATCTAGCTCATGTTTAGGAAATGCATGTTCGTGTTTGTAACCTCCTTCCATTTGGATGACATCTTGGATTCTGGATAGAATCTAGTCTCTACTATCTTCTGTTGTTCTCTCCTTTCCTTGAGTTTGGACTTCGACATCATACCTGTACGAAGCTAGAAGTTAGAACTTCAGAAAATATTCCTGACAAAAATTCTGATTTCCTAATGATTTAGACAAATTTGGGTATGGAAATTAGGAAAATAATCCACACTCGTAATAGATTTCAACAATAGTTTACAAAATGTGACAAGGTCGGGGTATAAAACCCTCATGAAATTCATTAAAAATCAATAATTTTAAGACCAAAGTCTGAAGTCACCTCCTTATACCTAGAAAATTTATTCAAATTAAAGTGCAAAGGAGTATACTGGATCAAACAATGACTAAGGAAAGGTGTGAAAGATTGTGTTTTCACACAAAACTATGTCTGAAGACACCTTTCGAGGTCAACAATGGTTGCCAACAAATCTGAAGACAACTTGCAACTTCACAAATTAATCTCTAAAAACATGTTGCAATTACACAAACTTGATGAAAATTGATCTCAATGGTGAAAACAATCAATCTCGGGAATGTAAGTATAGCTGATAAAAAGAATATTTTCTGAGGACAAGTCTGAAAATGAATTGTTTCAGACTTACCAGCACCTTGCAAAGTAGTAAAAATCCTTGCAAACAAGATCACCAAAAGACAAGTGGCTGGAGATGGAGTTTTCTGAGGACAGCAGCCCTACAATGAAGTTTCAGACCTGCAACAACTTAGAAAAGCTCTGAAAATTGATTGAAAATGCCTCCAATCAGCCTTTGGACAAAATCGCCTAGGCTGGAAATCAGCTGGAAATAAAATGTATGTCTGAAAATCGATTTTCCAGCCAGCAATGGAGGTAAGAAATCTCAATAATGGTGGATATATCAGGTCTGAAAACAATTACCAGCAACTCCCAACAATGGCGCCACCACCCATGGAGGAAGAAATCACCAAAAATGGAGGTAAAACCTCCCCAAAACAAAAATTGCCTCCCTCTAAAAATGATGCTACCCTAGCAAAAATCGCCAAATCTGAAAAATGATGCCAAATGGTCTTCAATGGCAACCAAAAAAAATCACCCAGTTAGGAAATGGAGGATAATGCACAAGGAAATCGACTTCAACTCTCAAATGGTGTCAACTAGACACTCAACCAAATTCGCCAGCTAGAGAAAATTCGCCCAAATCAGCAACACACTTGGCAAATATAATAATATTATAATGCCGGCCTCCTTTTAAACTTGTTTTCACCATGAACTTTCACCACACAAGCAATGTGGGATAAAAAAACTTGTACTTATACTTGCTTGGTGAAAAACCGATTTGCTTCTAGAAGGTAAAATCATTAAATGTTTATTGCAAATCATTTATTAATTTTTTTTATTTTTAAATAATAGTTGCACTTTTAAAAACAATTAAATGTGGGTTATTTTATTGAAAGATTTTAAAATTTAGATATAAAATGACCAATAGGGGAAAATCAATTTTAATTGGGATAAAAATCCCAACAAAATTCATTGAAAAATCATTAAACATCCCCTTTGGGGGAAAATCGCCCCAAGTAGGGATAAAAATCCCTATCAAAAATTCATCAACTTGCACAAAAATGGGTCTAGGGGAAAATCGATTTGGGTTTGGAATCAAAATTCCAACTTAAACTTTGTCACTTCGCACAAAAATCCTCCTAGGGGTAAATCGACCTCTGTCTGGACATTCATCCGGACACAAAAATCATCAAAATCATCACTTGTCACAAAAGTCCTGGTGGAATGAATATCCGCATAAAATTCCACAATCTCGTCACAAAAGTCCTGGTGGAAAATTGATCCATGTCAGGAATCATCATAAAAGTCATCCGTAACCTTATCCACATTTCCAGTGGAAAAACGAAGGTAGTCAGGAAAAATCTCAACACTTAGTCAAATTCTCAGTCATCTGGTGTGTTGGTGTTTGTTTTATCATCTACCAAACATTAGGATAGGATACCCGAAGGCATTCTATCCTCTCCTGAAAAATCACTACTGATTCCAAGGTCTATATGTGCGAACAAGCGACTTCAGTGGAATAGCTTCTTGGGTAGTGTATGCTGAAATTTCAAGGGGGACTTACATTTGACAAGTATCTTGAACTGTTGAACTTAGATGGATTTAGCAATTTAGGCTCTTCTTTATTTTTTGGAATTTTCTGGGATTTAGACGTTCAAAAGAAAGGGAAAAAGAGATAGGGTTTAGGAAGGCTAATCTAATCCTACGAATTCTGGAGACGGTATCAACTGGGTGCTCTAGAGAAACCAAACCTTGCTTCGCCACACTAGGGACAACTACACAAGGCCGGTGCAATCTTCAATGGGTTGTGCTTATGATCGAGATGTTGGGATGCACAGGGGATGGGCTCAGACTAACTTCGCACGGTGAGATGGAAATCATCCATACACCAAAAGTATGAGCGGAGATACACCATCAATTGACACTTATCAAATCCTTCATTCGAATTAACAACAATGAAAGCAAATCTAAGTTAATTTTAACTAAGTGTTGAGGCAACTGAAACCATGCAAATCATTCAAATAATAGAGATTAGAAAGTAGCGCACATGCAGTATATTATCTGGAAATGACCTTAAGCAACAATACATCAAAAACCTCACCCTTTTCAAATGAGAGGAGGCAACCTTATATAGTTTCTCAAAAATAAACGAATGGCCGAGATCAAACAATGATCAAGGGCCAAGATTGAAAGTCCTAAACCCTAATTAGGGTTTCCCGAAATACTATCAGTTCAAGCAAACGAAAGGGTGACAAGTGGCGCAGCTGCCAATTTTACTGAGGTGAGTGGCCACTTTCCTCATTCAAAGATTCAACGTATTTGGACACCACGAGCTTGACCTCCTCCATGGTGACACTTGGCAAACCGCCAATTTGGAAGTCGATGAGATCCACATCGTCGGCGCATGTGGCAAGGATGCCTTCCCACTCCACTGCTTGGGTGAGGAAGTTGTCATCGATGGAGAGGAAGTTTGCAATCTTCTAAAGATAGCCTTTGTTAATCATCCTTGAATCTTGGAAGAAGCTTGCCTGAATCCTGGCTCTCAGGTTCTCTGCTTGTAAATGCTTCTCCCTTAGGCTTTCCTTCTGCCAGATCTTTGACGCCACATGGAATACCTTGCCCAGGATCTCTCTAACCCTTGCCTCTGTCTCAAAACACTTGGTCTCGGATTTCTTCAGAACCTCAATCCAAGTGACCAGAGCATAGTACCACGTGCCGAAGTCGTACCTGTCTACTGTCTGTATGATGCCTGCATCCACTAAGCTCTTCTTTGACATGCCTCGGATAACCTTCAGGTGAGGGAGTATTTCATTCTGAATTTCATCCACTTCTTCCCAATTGGATGCTAGATCTTGGATACGATCAATCAACAAAGAAGTTGCCTTATGTGCTGATACTAAGTTTTCTACTAGGGTGTCAGCACGTATCACAGCGTCTGAAATCCACTCCTTTTCTTGAGTGTATGATCCCTTCATCTCATCATAGTCCTTCATTGATCCCTGCTGAAGAGGTTGTGGTGGAGTAGCCGGGACTTCATGGTTGAGCGGGCTGGTAAGATGGAGAACATACTTCTTCCACTGCTGGTTCTCTTCTTCCACTTTCTTCCTCTTTTCTTTTTCATGAGCCAGCCTCGTCTTTAGAACGTTGCAGGAGTCATCAAAATATTGGATCTCCTGGTCCTAGGTAGGCTTACCCATCTCTATGGTGGTAATCTTGTAGTCATCTGCGGTGACATTGTCCCTAGTCTTCCCTTCTTTGGGCACTGCTATTTGGACTGTCCTGAATCCGGCACTGCCTCTCTGAATCAGGGAAAACTTCTTGGCTGGTTTCGGCGGTTTAGCTATAGCGGGTTCATTCACCTTCTCCAGGAATGCTGCGGTAACCTCCTCGGTTGAGTGGGCATCCTTGGGAACCTTGGCCTTTATCCTTGCTCTCAGCCAATCAGGAATGGTTGATTGTTCTACAGTGTTCCGATCAAACTCATCATCTGCTTCTCCTGGGTTCGCGGGTATGCCATCCAAGAAGATTGTAGGGGCTTCAATCTGCCCCCTGTCTGGGTTCGGAAGACCTTCTCCACCACTTCCTCAACTGGCTGGGAAAGCACTCCTACTTCATCATCAATCACATAGATGTTCATCTTTTGTTCCCCAATTGTACTCTGATCAGGCGCAATGGAAGCAGCACTTAGGATGGAGTGACTTTCGCTGGATTCTCTTCTCTCAACTACAACCCTTTTCCCTGTGCACTTTGTGGAGCTTCCACCCAACTCCTTTCTCTTTCGAGATCCAACACTTTCTGGATTTCGAGCATCATTGGCGGAGGTACAAGGATGGACGGACAGAGTATCATCCACTCCCATTAATTCATAAGTTAGAACCACACCTTTGGCCTTCAACTGTTTTGTCTTTTTGGGCGCCCACCACCTTGAGTACTCAACCACCGACCTCATGAGGTCTACTAGATCTGATTTTTCTCCCTCTGTCCAATCTATCAAGACTAAAGGTTCATTCTTCATCTTCTCAAAACCCGGCTGCTGAAGTTCTAGGCTTTCTTCTACCTGATCGGCAACTTTGAATACTTCCGTTGCTCTAACCATACTTAAAGGAATTCTTGACCAGAACCTCTTCCGGATCTCAAAACTATTGGCTGCATTAGCCCAGTAGTCTTCTAGATCCAGTCTATGCTCAAACGTTGTCCCTTCGATCTTCTTTATCTTATGGAATGGATCAAAATCTTTTCTTGCCTTGTATTGGTAGAAGGGATACCAGGCCAGTTCTTTCTCAGTGGTAGCTGTAGCCTGTGATGATGGACATGTTTCCAGCCCATTACCAATTGTAAGTGAGGATGTCCCTGCCTTATTTTGCTTATCCCTTTGAATCACTATATACTCCTCCAATTGTCTCACAACCTCGAGCAACACCACTCGGTTGGTAGGGTAAGCTGGAAGCTTGTATGGGGGCCCAGAGAATCCCTGAATTCGGAGGTAAGTGAACTTTGGATATTGTATGTACCAACACCTGAACCGACCGATGAAGTCCATAGACTCTTGAGAGAGCCTCTGGTGCAGGCCACCTTGGAGGGTCCGGGTAATGCGCATCAGGAAGGCATCATTCACCCTTTTGAAATGGAACTTCTCCTCCATATGGAGCTGGGGATAGCAATCATATACCGAAAATTGGTTCTCCTTGTTCCCAACTTCTCCTCTACAAGTGAGACCTCTGTACTTGTAGGTCCTGGCTAAAGAATAGAACAAGTAAGAACTCATGAAGAAAGTCCTATTCGCCTCCAGATTCCTTAGCTGGCTGTCTAGGTTGTCGTTGAACATACGGGCCCAGTCTATCATTTTTACTCCATTAATTATTTCGTTAATGAAATAATACATCCAGGGTTTGAATGGAGCTCCCTGAGGATTTCCTATTATTCTATTGAGCAAGACAATCATGTCCCCAATGTCGTCTTTGAAGTATGCTCGCACTAGGCTCTTTCTTTGGAGTTTGTAGGTGCCCTTCCTCGGCTTGTCTAGCCAGGAATGATTAACTATGGCATCATATTCTTCCAGGTGATCGTGGTACAAACTGTCAGCTTCGTCCTTGGTCATATATACTGCGTTGTGGTACTTAGGGATCCTGAAGGCCTCTCTGATGGCCTCATCGCTGACATTCGCCAACACTCTTCCATCAGGTGCAACAATATCCTTACTGATGGGGTTGTAGTGTTTGGCACATTCAACTACTAGTTCATTGCACTGCATGGTGGGGAGGAAGCCGGCAACGTGCACGATACCACTTTTCATCATTTTTTGCGCAATGGTGGTAGGCACAAGGTTGTCCAGACCAAACATTCGCTTCTTAAACTCCCTCAGATTGATGTGTCCGAGGTTGGTGTCGCTGATGTTCTTCCACTTGGAAGTCATCCTTGACTCTGGAGGAGCATCTTTATCTACTTGGAACTTCATGGTGCTTAAGACCTGCAGATGAATGATGAAAACTTTAAGTTAGAAAATTTTTGCAAAATTTCGAAAAAAAATAACGGGGCCGCGAAATGGCTAAGTGTTGGAAAATTTTCCATTTTTCACTCTCATACTTGGGCAAAAAAATTGAATTTTCACCTCCAGACCCTCAGCCTTGAGGTCGGTTGAAGTCACCATCAAGTGTCAAAACTTCAAAAAAAATTTCATACTTAGCCAAAAAAAAAATGATTTTCTTTCTCCAAAATTTTCGAAAAAAATCATTTATTAAATTCTAGAAAATATTCAGAAAATTCACAATTTTAATTTCACCTCTGACTTGGATAGGAATAAGGCTAGACTTTTCTCCAAAATATTGAGAAAATTCAGAAAAGATGCCTTTCTCCAGAAATCTGTAAGCCTTCTGCCAAAAATATTATCCCACTTCTAGCAATATCTAGAATTTCCTCCAAATGATCTTCAAACTGACATACTTTACTAAGCTCTCCTTAGTAATTTTGGACTTCTTGGTGTAATAATGAATTTGATAATGAAGTATTTGTAGACAAGGTTTAAGCAAAATCCCTAAAATCATCCAACTCATACTTCTAATTCTAAAAAAACTTTCCATTTTGATTTAAGTTTGAAGATATTCATTAATCCTCCAATATTCCCTTTCAAAAAAAAAAAACTTTCCATTTTGAATTAATATCTCAATAAAAAAATATTCTCTCAATATTCTCAAAAAAAAACTTTCCATTTTGGATTTATTTTGAGGATTTTTTTATTTTTATTTAGATAATTCTTCATTTTGGATTTAATTTTGAAATCTCTGTGGATTTTGTGACATCATGTTGACTTTGTTTGACCTTCCATGTGTAGGTTGATTTTTCGAATTTTATCTCCATCTTCTCCAAGGTATGGCGGACTTTGGAGACCTTTCCTCATGGCTCTCTTCAAGGTGAAATTTTTGGCTAAGGCATGGGGCGGACTTTGAAGGTCTCTCATGGCTCTCCATCAAGGCGAAATTTTGGCTAAGGCATGGGGCAGACTTTGAGGTCTCTCCTCATAGCTCTCTTTACCCTTGGCGGACTTTAAACTTGGCACCTGTTACCTTGCTCTCTTACTTTGGCGGACTTGGGAGAGGGCTCCTACATGACCTCCATCTTGGGCGGACTTTGGTGGTGGCTCCATCTTGGGCGGACTTTGGTGGTGTCCCCAACTTGGGTGGACTTCTATCACTCCTCCTCCTTAGCCTCCCAACCTTGGCGGACTTTGGAGGGCTCTCCACCTTGGCGGACTTTAGGCAAGGCTCCCACCTTGGCGGACTTCAAACCCATCCCCTAAGCGGAGTTCAAGCAACCTCCCCTTGGGCGGACTTTGGAGGGCTCTCCACCTTATGACGGACTTCAGACTTGGCTCTTCCATCACTTGGCATGCTTGGGTGGACTTTAGGCTACACTTCTATACACCCTACACATACATGGCGGACTTTGGAGACCTCCCCACCTTGGCCTAGGCGGGCTTCAAGCAACATCCTTCTTGGGCAGACTTTGGAGTGAGGACCTTCGTGGCCTCCTTTACCTTTGGCGGACTTTGGTGTTAGCTCCTTCATGGCCCCCTGAGGTGTGGCGGACTTTAAGGATAGCTCCTCCATCACTTGGGCAGACTTTGATCACTCCTCCTCCTTAGCCTCCCAACCTTGGCGGACTTTGGAGAGTGCTCCCACATGGCCTCCAAATGCATGGCGGACTTTGGCTAAGGCACCTTCATGGCCTCCATTATTGATGTTATTTGGCTAAGGCATTGGGGCGGACTTTAGGCTTAGCTCCATCAAGACCTCCATCAAGGTGAGAATTTGGCTAAGGCATGGGGCGGACTTTGAAGGTCCCTCTTCATGACTCTCCTAAGGCATGGCGGACTTTGGCCTTAGCTCCCACATGACCTCTCTAGTCCTTGGGCAGACTTTAGGCATCCCTCCTCTTGCTTGGGTGGACTTTGTTGTTAGCTCCCACATGACTATGGCGGACTTTGGTATCTTCTCCATCTTGGGCGGACTTTGGCTATGACACCCATGGACCCTACTAGCCTATGGCGGACTTTGGAAGTTGCTCTCAACACTTGGGCGGACTTTGACCCTTGCTCCCACATGACCTCCATCAAGGTGGGGCGGACTTTAGCCTTAGCACCTTCATGGTCTCCTTCCTCCTTGGGCGGACTTCAACCTTAGCACCCATGTGACCTCTCCAACCTTGGGCGGACTTCAACCTTAGCCCCTTCATGGCTTCTTAAGCTTTGGCGGACTTTGGCTTGGCCTCTTCATGGCCCCTTCAACCCATGGCAGACTTTGGAGTAGGCACACATGTGACCTCCATTGGCATGGCGGACTTTAACCTTAGCACCCACATGACCTCCATTATGCAGGGCGGACTTGGAGCTTGGCACCCACATAGCCTCTTCAGCCTTGGGCGGACTTAAACCCTTGCTCCTCCATGGTCTCTTTAGGTGGGGCGGACTTTAGAGTGGGCACCCATGTGACCTCTAAACTCATGGCGGACTTTAGGCAAGGCACCCACATGGCCTCCCTAAGGCATGGCAGACTTTGATGAGAGCACCCACACAGCCTCCTAAGGCATGGTGGACTTCATGCAAGGCTCCTTCATGGCCTCTTCAACCTTTGTGATGGGGTTTGAACCTGCAGAAACACTTCAAAACCCTTGTTAGCCAGACTTAGAAGAATTTTCAAAGAAATTTCAAAATTTCACAGTTTAATCTAATTTAACCGTATTAACTTGAAATTTGAAATCCATGCTTAGGTGGATCATCTGAAGCAGCAAAAAACCTAAAATCTAGGGATTCAACTTTTTTAGGTCAAAACTTGGAATTTTCGAGTTCCGGTTGAGGCTGGTCAGTAGTACAAGTATAAACCCTAGGTTTGCATCCCGAAAAAAGCAAAAAGCCTAAAATCTAGGGATTTAGCTTTTTTAGGTCAAAACTTGGAATTTTTGAGTTTTGGTCGAAGCAGGTCAGTGGCACAAGTGTAAACCCTAGGTTTGCATCTCGAAAAAGTAAAAAGCCTAAAATCTAGGGATTTAACTTTTTTAGGTCAAAACTTGGAATTTTTGAGTTCCGGTCGAAGCAGGTCAGTGGCACAAGTGTAAACCCTAGGTTCCCATTCTGAAAAAGCAAAAAGCAGACATCCCTAAAAAATAGGGAAAACTTTCTAAAAATAGCCATACCGGGGATCGGGCTAAAAATGCCAAAAACGAAACTTCCTAAAAAATAGGAAAAAGCAAAAAAGCAAACTTTCTAAAAATAGAAAGCTTTCCAAATTCGTCCAAATCAATTGCGATCTTCGTCCTTTGGCCTCTCTAAGCACTTTGGTGGTGTTCACACTTCGGAGTCACATAACTTGCAAAAAACTAACTTTCAATCGTCAGGGCTTGAAACGTTCTGAACTGGACAAGGCTTGGTGAAACTGCAGCACAAGGTCACAGGATACTAACAAAATCCTAGAAAGCAGGAAAAGAGAGGGTCCCCATTTGCAATGGGGCGATGTGTGAAAAAGGTCACAACATGGTGGAAAATCGATCCTAGTATGGATTTTGAATGGGGGAAAAACAGGGCATGTTTGGATTCCAAGGGAAATCCATGTCCGGTTTGGATTTTGAGTGGGGAAAATCATGGGTAGTCAGGAATATGAGGGGAAAAGCACGTCTAGTGTGAAATTTCGACCTTTTAACCCTTAGAATATGGATTTTCATCCGGAAAATGATAATTTTTCCACTCAAAATCACTAGGAAACTTCAAAACTCAATAAAACTCATCTAGACTTAGATAAATTTACCAAAAAATTGAGCGAAACACAAGGAAACCTATCGGGATAAAGTGCAAAATCAACTTGAATATCTTCCTAGGAGTGAGAAAATAACTCCAAAAGGTCCTGAAACATCTTGGCACTCAAAAATCACCGATGTGGACGTTCAAAAACACGTCAATGCTCAAAAGGTCTACACTTAGACAAAATTAGGATCATTTAAAATCTCAACTTTATGTGCTTGATCCTATAACTTCAAATACCCTAAACGACAATAGGCATGATCAAAACTCCGAGACTCGGGCACGGGAAACTCAAAATTGCCCACTATGCTGCCAAAACCCTAAACTAACCAACGCGGAAAGCAAAAAAAGAGGGGGTTCCCATTTGAAATGGGGCGATGTGTGAAAAGGTCACAGCAATACCTTTTACTGAGTATTAAAGTCTAATACAAATTTCCGACAGATGGAATATAAGAAATCAGCTCAGATATTAGCTACAACTCCAAATACACCCTAGGGTTTAATACCCTTATTTCCAAAATGGAGTGGCTGGTTGAGAATAAACTAGAAATGAGTGGTAATGACCTGTAAAAGGTTTGTCCTGCAATTAATTGATAGTAACCTACCCTCAAACTGATAAATCTGCACTAAAATCCCCAATGAAAGCTTCCAAATGCACATTGAAGTTAAATATTGATGCAACCTGTCACCAGGAGAGATGAGTTTTCGTCAAAATCTCCAAATTCTTCCAGAAGTTTGCGTTCCTAGAAGCTCCAAGCTGCTGAAACCCTCAAGCTAGCTGCTGATCTGAAAATTGGAAGCATACGAATGAATCCAATTGATAGACAAAATGCCTTTTTATCTATTTTGGGCTTACTATTTGGCCTTAAAAATCATAAAATATCATTGAGGGTCTAATTCCTCATTGTGAACTTGGCCCCCTTTTAAAAACAACTCAAGTTACTAGGATGGGGGGCACTTTTTACTATTCATCTTATGTTTCTCTGTTACTATTCACTTTTTACTATTCACATAAGGCCAGCTTTAGTGTTTCAATTTTAACCATGGATTCAACCCCATAACTCCAATCTGAAAAGCCCGAAAAGCTCTTTTTTGAGTTCCACAACCCCCAGTTGGGTCCTGTTGTGACGTTTTCACACATCGCCCCATTGCAAATGGGGACCCATGTTTTTGCTCGTTTTGCTCGTTTTCGCTTTGCTTTTTAGGGTTTTGGTTTAGTTTGTCAGTTGTCTGGATTAGGGTCAAGCCTTGGGTTTTTTTTCATTTTGACGTTTTCAGGCCAGAATTCAGTCAGTCTTGAGAGCTTTTTGAGCTTCCTTTCGTAGGATGCAATTTTGAATAAAGTGAATTCGCCAGAATGGTCTATTTTCAATTGGAATTTTGAATGCATAGTCCTAAATTTGTCTAAGTGTGAATGATGAAATTGTGAATTTTGTCCAATTGAGTATGTTTGACCAAATTTTGAGTTTTTTGATATTTGATCCCGGGCATCGGAAATGATTTGTTTTTTGCCTTGTGAAGTGATTAAACTTGTGAAATCATGATATTTTGGCCTGTAAGAGCAAAATCGCTCTTGTCCCTCTGTGAAGGACCGGAGCTCGTTTTCAAAAATCTTACTGTCTCTGCAGAATCAAGATGATTTTTCAAGTAGAAATGGTAAAGAAAGGCATGATCTTTCCGTTGAATATAAATTGAAGAATTTCACGAACACGGAAATGCCCCAGGAGTCAAAATCGCTCCTGTCCTTCAGTGAAGGACCAGAGCTCAAAATCAAATATTGCTTTGTCCTTGCAGGATTTTAACAACTTGACGATTTGAAGAGGTCCAAGGAAGTGCATTTTACCAGTTGAATATAATTTGAAGACACAAACATGAAGAAAAGTGGACCAAAATGCAAAATCGCTCCTGTCCCTCAGTCAGGGACCAAGGCGAAGTTCAGTGTAGCTCTCGTCCCTCTCCCAGGGACCAAAGCGAAATTCCTTATAAGGCATGTTTTAGGCAAAGATCAAGCAAGTTTAGGGTTTGAGGCAAGCAAAGATGGTGTTACGGATTCGTTGAAGACAAAATTGAAGATTGCAAGACACCAAATGGGACCTATATTAGCCTGGGCGCTCCTGTCCCTCAGTCAGGGACCAGAGCGATTTTTACCTTAGACAAATTTCTTGCTAAGTTACAATGAATTCCAAGCCATGGATGAATGAAAAGATACATTACGAATCCGTTGAAGATAAATTTTGAAGTTGGCAAAATGTGATGGAGCCTACAAGTACAAATTCGCTCCTGTCCCTCAGCCAGGGACCAGGGCGATATCTTAGTTATGTGCCTTTCCTCCAAGTTTAAAACCACTCCAAGTCAAGGTGAAAGGTGGCAAGGACGTTTTGAAGCGTCTCAATGAAGAACGAAGTATCAAAGGTCGCCAATATTGAAAGAATTACATCAAGTGTCCAAGTTCGCTCCTGTCCCTCAGGCAGGGACCAGAGCGAAATTTTCATGAGAGCCTAGATTTTGAAAGTTGATCACGTTTTAAGTGTCCAAGGGGATCAAAAGGACTTCATTTTACACAATGAAAGCAGTGGCAAATTGATGAAAGCAAGTATGAGCACAAGACATTGAAGATCGCTCCTGTCCCTCAGGCAGGGACCAGAGCGATATTTATCATATTGGCCAAATCCTTCAAAAGATCACGTTAAGTCAAGGTTATGTGAGATGATAAAAGGTCTAAGGTGTCTTAAGAGGATGATATACAAAGGTTTCAAACGTCAAATGACTATCAATTGAGCCAAGGAAGCTATATCGCTCCTGTCCCTCAGTCAGGGACTAGGGCGATTTTCACAGGATCATTTTCTTTCAAAATCAAGACAAGGCAAGGATACACAAGATCAAGGACATCATTTAGGAAGCAATGAACAAAGAACAAAGGTTGGAAGATAGCAAATTTTGGCTAGAACTTCAGGATCGCTCCTGTCCCTCACCAAGGGACCAGGGCGATAATCCTCCAAACATCAAATATGCCTCGTAGAAGCCAAGTGAAGTAAAGTGGAATGAAGGGACAACGTCATTACTTGCCATATAATGCAGATTGGTGATTGAACAAGCAAGATTAAGGAGAAACACCAAGATCGCTCCTGTCCCTCACCAAGGGACCAGGGCGATATTAGCTAAATCATTCATTTTCCTTCGAAAATCATGTCAAAGCAAAGTTGCAAAAGGTTTAAAACGTCATTTGGAAGGCGACACAAAAGAAGTGAACGACAAAATGTTACCAATTTGAGCTAGATATGGAAGTTCGCTCCTGTCCCTCACCAAGGGACCAGGGCGATATCCACCTTAGAGGGCATTCATTCACCAAATCAAGTTAGTCAAGTTCGAAATTCCCAGCAAAAATGCCAAATTCAATGTGGAGATGGAGGTTTTAACGTCAAAAGCACAAGAATCAAGACCAAATTGAGATTTCGCTCCTGTCCCTCAGTCAGGGACCAGAGCGTTAGGTTTGCATCTTTCCACCTTTTTAAAAATTCTTGGCGTTAAATCATTTTTTGAATTTATTTTAAATGCTAAAATCGACAAAATCAAAAAAAAAAAAATCAATTAAAATAGCATTTAAAATTAGCGCATGGGCCTTTATTAATTAATTTTTGCCTTTTAAAAATCGAGTTTATTTAAAATTATAGGCATTAAATTAATTAATTATAAATAAAAATGGGGCACTTGATTTAAAATTTGTTTCATTTTACAAGGGTCGGCCTTTAAGTTTATTTTAAATTTGCCTTATTCACCAAAGTCGGCCTAGGGTCAATATGAAGGTGAGCGCCTATAAAGGAGGAGTAGTTTATTTCATTTTCACATCATCATTTATCATCTTTTCATATGCGATTTGGAGTATACAAAGGAAGTGTGAAATTATCATTCAAGAGGAGGTGCGAATTGTGTTCAAGGTGCGAGTCTTATCAATAGGAAGGCACAAGCATTATCAAAGGAGTTCGAGTTTCAAGTTAGGCGAACTTGCCAAGGACATTGAAGAACACATCAAAGACTCCAAGGGTGGCAAATTGATAAAGAGGACATTCCTTATCCTTGAAGATCACGTTGAAGGCTTCTAACGTTAATTTTGCCTAGGCAAATTCCTCATTTTGCATTCTAGTGTTAGCTCTCAAGAGAGGTATGGCGATATGGATTTATTGTTTTGATTTTGAACGTTGATCGTCTTAGCTTAAATTTTGAATTTTGAAATTTTGAATTCCAGTAGCCCAATCGTTTTTTAGGAAATGATAATTCAAGGACTTATTATGAAGTTTCCTAAATTTAATCTCTAATCTAGTTATTCATTGCAACATCATGTTGCTAATTTTGAAATGTTGTGTAGGCATCAAATGGAGATCTCATCAAGGAAAATCAAGCCGGATCAAGGACGGTCTTCGCCGGGACGATCAAGCCAGGACAGGGGCGACCTCTTTCAATCCAGCGTTCCAAGGCGAGGTACATCATCATCCTACACATCAAGGACACATGGAGTTAGGACAAGGGCTCGTTGAAGAAGTAAATAGTTCCAGATGAATTAATTAAAGCAAGCTTCTCAACAACATCAAGTTGAATATCTACCAAGTTACAAGTGTCAAATGAGGTGGCGTCCTAGTCATCATTTCTCCAATCAGTGAGGTCCACCTCAGCATGTCCAGATTCAATGTACTTAACTCATGGAAGGTGGCACAAACTCCGATGTACCTACCTCGGCTATCCATTGGTCGATTTTTCTAGAGGGGACATGTGTCCATGCAATACAATTTTATCATTGGTCAAGCATTAAATGTTATGTAATGGTTGTAACAAACCCTAATTAGGGTTTTCATTGTTGAATCTTGGCCATTGATCTTGAATTGATCTAAGCCATCATTGTATTGTGGGCACTATATAAGCCCTGACATTTCATTTTGTAAGGGAATTAGAGAGAGATAATATAGAAATAGTTGAAAGCAGTTAGTAGATAGAGAGTAGTTAGAAATTGATAGAATAGTAATTAGAGTAGAATAGGAGGACAAGGCAAGAAATTGTTGCCATTGATTGTAAACAAACTCCATTTTCATTGAAGTAATGGTGAAGTGTGTCGTTTCTTGCAATTTGTATGGTTTCTTGTTGAGTCTTCAATCCTAGATGGTAGATGATTAGATGAATGGAGGAAATGTGATTGATTGATGGTGGAATTCGTATATCCATACTACTAGCAGTTTGTTGATTGCAGACTTGCCTTGTGTAGTCAACTGGAATCATTCAGCTTAAGCTCAATTTCAATTTGTCGCTTCTTCATTGATATGCATCAACTTGATGGTGTCTATGCCTGCGGTGATGATTTGAACATCATAAAGCTTCCCTTAGAAGATCGCACTAGCCTTGTGGAGATGGTCCATTGATGTCAAAACAAGACCTAGTTAGAGTTTCATCAAAATTCAAATCATTGCTCCTACATTCTTAGTATTAGGATTAGATCTTCTCTTCGCCCTCATCCTTTTTCCATTTTTTCAAATCTAAGCCAGTAAGAGCCTGTGTTCCAGCAAAGCAGATCGGAAGTTCAATCATCAGATGTAAGTCCCCTTGTGATTCCAGCAAATCACATCATACCACTGGAGCTTATCCACACGTAGAGACCCTACTAACTAGAACATTGGAGTCATCCTAACTGATCCTTCATGCGAATCTTCAGCAGTTAGAGGCTTTATTCAAGAGAGGATAAGGTACCCTTGGGTATTTTATTCTGTGTTTGATTGTGTACAAAAAACACGTCAACAGGTCCCCAAATCACACTGCTGACCTACGGGACCCTAATAGTAGGCAAACCTCTGCTCAAGTCTAAGATGCCTAAGGAAGGGACATTATAGGATTTGATCAATGGCTCAATTCGCTAGTGCATCTACCATTTTGTTTGCCTCACAATATATATGGACTAACGTGTAATTGGGAATTTGGTTCAAAAGAAGAACAATTCTTTCAGTGGCAGATATGCTTTTTGCAGAGCAAGGTTTTTTCCTTTGGTTTTGCCTTTAGTAATTGGATTCAAAATTGGTCGCATATGCTGTAGCAAAGCAGAGCGATAGTCCATATTTTTTATAATTCCACCCATTTTATAATATTATTATACTTCCCCATGTATCTCACAGTAATGACATATTAGTAATTATTACTTTAGGGTGAACTAATGTCTCCTTAACACTCAACCCCTTTGAACTATATTTGAATGAAGTATACAAGGACTTTATTAAACTTTACAGAGGACCTAAATAATATTCAAGTGGCCTTTTTGCAAATGAAGTGATTGGGCCCACTTAAAATACTATTAATTCTATACCTCTGAAAACAGTACACGACAATCTCCGCAGCAAAAGAATCTTTGCCAACCAGGTCATCTTCCCCATGTATCTTACAGTAATGGCATATTAGTAATTAATGCTTTGGGGTGAGAATTTATTTCTCCTTAAAAAACTTATTCCAATTATGGATACTGGCTAGTAGCTTTGTCTAGCAAATATGTTGGAGCCGTATGCAGTTTAGTTTTTTGCAATCGTTATTATCATTCCCTTTGTGAAAATGATTTATCAAAATTTCCCGTGAAAACTGAACTATGAATAGATTTCTCTTCAAGATAAATGCATTTAACACTGAAGTAGATGGTATACCTGTAAAAAGTTTGTAGTATATACTTGAAACTTTGGAATAGAATTTATTTGATGCATTTATCTGAAAAAGTTTGCTTGGACATTTGACTTCTCATTGTTTCACCTTTCCAGAATACC
Source organism: Cryptomeria japonica (assembly GCF_030272615.1). NCBI lineage: Eukaryota > Viridiplantae > Streptophyta > Pinopsida > Cupressales > Cupressaceae > Cryptomeria > Cryptomeria japonica. The sequence continues at coordinate 763,454,714 of NC_081407.1, read as the reverse complement.
TCAAGGGTCACCCAGAACTGGGGGATGAGCCGATTGACATAGAAGATTTGGTCAGCATTGGCAGAACACAAGGGCCGTATGTCTCTTATGACCGTTGTGTATTTCTAACATAATGGCCATTGACACAAATTTAAATCTGGCTCAGCTTAAAAATACTGGAACATCTGTATGATAGAATAATGTTTTTAGATGCTGATATATCTTACTGTTGTGCAGGTGCCCTTATTACTTATCCCGAGAACTTCACAGTTCTGCAGATCTTTTGTTTGCTCCCTACAATTATCTAATTGATAAAGATAATCGTCGTTCACTCACGGGTATTAACTGGGAGAATACAGTACTCATATTTGATGAAGCCCACAATCTGGTGAGGAATATCTCAATAAGAAATCTACTGTCATGGTCCTGTTCTAGATGAATAAGTATTAATATTTTTGTTCTAAGGCTTTATTACCTTCTATTTTGTGTAGTCAGAGTTTCACAAAGAATAGCACAGTGAAATGTTTTGTACTTTCATTGATGTCAACCTCCTCTATATGAATGAGAATCTGCTTAGTGATCATGATAATGATTTTTAAACTCACACACTAAACCGCTTTTGCATAGATGTCAGACAATTCAAGTGCATTGTCTATGATTCCACATTTTGCATGCATGTCTACCAACATTCATTTTCTGTAAATGTTGTGATCATTGCATTTATTACCTTCTATTTTGTATAATCTTAATTTCGCTTCTTGAAAGAATGCAGATTTGAGGACTCATCATGTCAAATGCAGGAAAATATTTGTGCAGACGCAGCTTCATTTGATCTACCTTGTAGTTATTTAACTGCATGTATTGCAGAAGCAAAACAATGTATAGATCTCGCCCATTTAAGAAGAGCAGCTGAAAATTCAGCAGAGACATCTCTTGATCCGGATAATTTTGCAATTTTAAAGGGTAAACAACTTACCTTAATTTCATGTTTCAACATATAACTATTGCACCTGAGCTTGACAATCTTAGGTAGCTGTCAGTCTTCCTTTCCAGTTTTATCTTCAATTTTTTGTATTTCCTGATAACCTGTTTCATGTGAGATTGAGAATCTGTCTGATCTTATTCAAATGATCTGTAGCATCATCCTTTATAATAAATCCATGTAGCTTGTTGGTTTGTTGAAGAATGTAAATCCGATACGTAGAATTGCTTTTGACTATTTGATTAATATTTGCAGCACTATTACTTAAGCTAGAGAAAAAGATTATCGAAGTGCCAATTCAGTCTCAGGAGTTGGGATTTACCCGACCTGGACCTTACATTTTTGAGCTTTTGGCAGAATTAAACATCACTGTCGAAACTGCAAATATGCTTATTGATACTATTGATCATGCTGCAAGTCTTCTCGAGGATGGTTAGTTTAAATGACATCTCAATGAAATATGGTGCTTTCTTTCTTGCAAAATTGAAGTTTTTGTCTTATAGAGTGTTCAATTTCGCCTGTTATTGATATAGAAGCTAGTTACAACTAATTAGTCCTTAGAAGTTGGGATTTAATATTGTTTAATTAAGAATAGTATCTGTTTGTAAAAATATTCTTTTGAATAAATTAGAGCAACTTACAAAGCCTGTGCCATCATCACTGTTTGACTTTAATATTTTCAGAATCAAGCACAAGTTCCGCCACAATAAAACCAAAGATTGTTACATGTAGACTGCAAACATTACGAGATGCTCTTAAAATTGTCTTTAGAAAGGGCGATTCATCTTTTGCTGCTTCTTATCGTGTAAGTGTTAAAGGTTAGTGGAATTCATTGAGGCGAGACATGCTAGACTGAAATTTTGCATATTCATACTCTTGTTTGTTTGGTTGTTTGTAATGCAGGTTCACATTCATGAACCATATAGCAAAAGCAGTGAAAATGGTTCAAGTAAAGGTATGCATGATTCATTTTGCAATTATGCACGCCTTACCCTGGAAAACTGTTTTTATGGTGTAAAAACATTATGGAAAAAGAATTTCAATTCTCATGCCATTGACATTCTGTTGACATATGCTTGCTTCTATATCATTAAGGATGCTAATACCTTATTCCTTTACTGTCCACTTGGTTTTCCATATTTTTAGTCAACTGATTCTTGTTATTATGCAAGGGATACATTTGGAATGTTGTTTATTGTTCCAAGGAATTCGGTTGTTCTAGCTTTGTATTTCTTGAACAAGGGAAAATATATAATATGTACAACAAAGTTTGCTAATTTAGATGTTTTTTATACAGCAATGGAAGCTAAAATTTCTAATCATCAGAACAACCATAAGGCAACACTAGCCTGGTTGCTCTGCTGGGCAACTTCTAACATAAGAACAACAATCCAATTTTGCAAGTTCAAAGTGTATAAAACCTACAAAAACAAATAACAGTTTGCTTCATAAACACAGTTATCAAGTTCCAGATAAAAAATATCCATTGGATGGATGGCATCCAGCACATTTCACAGTGCCATGAACATTCATGTTGCTGCCTGGAATAGGAGCTGTACCATGATCTTGATCACCCAATTTGGCACAGCCACTCAGTAGCACTCTTTATCTTCAACAGAAGTAGCACCCTTTATCTTCAACAGAATTATTGCTCTGGTTCTCATGAACTGAGTAAAGAGTCATGAGGGATTGTGAAGGTGGCATTTATGGAAGCTGAAAGTAGCCCTATGAGAGGCCCTGCCTTTTTCCATGATCATAGCCAGACAACAGAATAACCATGGAATGAAAATCAGATTTCCTTCACTGTATTGGGATCAGCTATACGTATTTTGTTTCAGCCAGGGCCTTGGCACTTTTCTCATCTCCTTTCCAATCCCCAAATCTTCTACTCATGATAATTGATAGTTCGTTTGAGGTTCTGAATTTCTAATGTCAACTTTAATATGGATTGCTTGTCCTCCATCACAATTGTCTTCTGCTAACTACCCCATTTCATTGGGTCAATAGCAACCTCCAATTGTACAAGTGAAGTGGAACCAACACCGCAACCTAGAAAATATTTAATTTAAACAAATTTCAACTTTGTAAAAGAGATGAGAGAAGCATTCCCTTTTTTATCTCATCTCCTAAAAAATATAGAGCATATTTGGAATATTTGTCTTTGAAGCCAGAGTATTTTGTTCGGTTCTACAAGTTGTAGAATGTGGCATAATTGATATCCATTTATTTTCCCATCTCGAGATTCTAACATATGTGTTTTTTGGTTTGAAGTCACATTTTTCCCATCAGAATGTGAAGGAAGTCCATGGCAGGGGTAGGCCCTTTAAAACAAAGCTTTTCTCTCCTTTACAGCTTGCAACATTAGAAGGAAAGCATGGACCCAAACAAACATAGAGACTAAAGGGCTGAGTCGCTGAGGAATAGATTTTTGAGCCATGGAAGAAAATGAGTAGGATCACTGAACAGTCACACCCAAAATTTCACCAAAACAAGTCACCAATCACCCTTCATAGACAGCACCATAGATAGACCACCTGTTGGCCACAAACACTTGTATGTGAAACTCTTGATCACCACACCACAAGAGGCTAGGAATCAGAACAGAAGGATCAAGAAAGGAAGAATCTACGAGACTATAAAGTGACTTGAAATTCAACAAGATTGTGAGGATTGATAAAAATAAGGCAGTGATTGATTTCCTTGAGATGCCTTGCACCTTCCATAATTGCATTAAGACCATAAATTTTATATGGTATACAAAATGATATGTGCAAGACTTGGAGAAACTTGTGTAACATATTTTCTTTCATTAGTCTCATCATTCCATCAAGTGTCATTTTTGGTGTGCAAACATAGATATTATCCTAAGTTACCGGGTTCGCCCTTGGACCCCCTTGGTACCAATCCTGGTTCAAACGGGTTCGTGGTCCGGGTCCGGTTCGGACTGGGTTCGACCAGGGTTCGAAAAACCCAGAGGTGGTTCGTCCTTGGTCGAACCCAATCGAACCCGGGTCGAACCCAAGTCGAACCCGGGTCGAACCCAGGTCTAACCCAGTCGAACCCAGGCGGACCTAGGCGGCTGGGCGGCCCAAAAAAGCAAATTATATGCAAAATTTAATTTTTTTTTGAATTCCGCCTACTAAAAAGTGAAACTTATATCTTAAAAGTGACTTCTAAAACATTATATTCACTCATTTCATCTCATTTGTGTTGCAAACATATGTTTTATGAGAGCAGGTTGAAGAAAGGGTGAATAAAATTTGGCTTCCAAGATCAAAGAGGAGTTGAAGACTGATGTTTGTTTTGTTGTTTATATGATGCTATGTGACATGCAAATTTTTAATTCATGCTTATAGGCTTCACAAATATCAATATATATATATATATATATATATATATATATATATATATATAAAGAATTTACATGTTTTTGTACTAACTAACCCAAACGAACCCAAACTCCTTTTCAAAATTTTGTCGTACCGGCGTACTAGGTTCTTCGAACCCTAACCCGTGCCCGAACCCGAACCAACAACCTAGATATTATCCTATGTTACCCCGAGTTTTCGGGACGGGGACGTGTTGTGCGAATCGCACACCCATCCCCGTCTTGGATAGGGACCCCCTGGTTTGTGCCTTTCTGTCTTTGCGGAAGAGGAAGGGGATATGAAGGGTCAAGTGCCGCTAAAACCAAATTCGGCCTTACGGGGCTGTTGTGACGTATTCACGCATTGCCCCATAAATGGGACCCTTGCTTTTTGCTTTCTGGGGTTTGTTTTTCTAGTTTTTTTTAAGGTTTTGTCTGTTAGCCTTTGCATGATGAGTGCTGTCAGGGGAGTCGCTGGGATGGCAGGCTCTGCTTGAGCTAGGGTGAGTCAATAGGGCCCCAAAATTAGGGTTTCTTTCAGAGTCTTCCTTAGGGCCTGGTTTTGCTCTTGTTGCTCATTGTGTCTTGCTTGGTGAGTGAATATCATCCTTGAAGGTCTGAGTTAGGTCAAGTTGGTGAGTGATGGAGTCTGGAATGTCATCTTGATCTCCAAATGCCCTGAAATTTGGCTGTTTGGAATGTCTTGATCCTGAAATTTGGCTAAGTCTGGAATGTTCTGATCCTGAAATTTGACTGTCTGGAAAACTGAGGAATCCTCCAAAAACTAGAATTTGCAATATAACTCCTGGAGGTCCGAAACCACTCTCAAACATCCTGAAAGTATATATGGAATATAACTTAAAGTATAAGTGACATTTCCTTATAAATGATCCTTCGGCGAGATCTTGACAAACTCGCCCAAGTGCCCAAGCTCGCACTTCTTGAGGAAAAAGTTTAAAATCGCTAGAATGCCCAAAGGGGCAAATTTCGGACCTTGGGGCTAAAATGTGAAAAGGTTCAAAAGTTGCCAAAAGCCCCCAGAGGTCCGAATTTCACTTAAGTCCTCCAATTTTGGACCTTGGGACCGAAATTTAAAATGCTTGAAAAGTTGCAAAAAGCCCCCAGAGGTCCGAATTTCGCTTAAGTCCTCCAATTTCGGACCCTGGGGCCGAAATTTAAAATGCTTGAAAAGTTGCAAAAAGCCCCTAGAGGTCCGAATTTCACTTAAGTCCTCCAATTTCGGACCCTGGGGCCGAAATTTAAAAATGTGGAAAAGTTGCAAAAAGCCCCCAGAGGTCCGAATTTCACTTAAGTCCTCCAATTTCGGACCCTAGGGCCGAAATTTAAAAATGTGGAAAAGTTGCAAAAAGCCCCCAGAGGTCTGAATTTCACTTAAAGCATTCGATTTTGAACCCTGGGGCCGAAATTCAAAGTTGTATAAATTTGCAAAAAGGTGGTTTAGGTCCGAAAATGCCTCCAGTTCGCTAAAAACGCTTAAAACTCCGAAATTCGCCAAAAGGCGTTAAAGGTCCGAAAACTCCAAAATGGGCAAAAATCGCGAAAACTCCAAATTGGCGAAAACGATGAATGGTCGGAAGTTTACTTAAAAATCCGCAAAAAGTGTCAGAGGTCCGAAATGCTTTATTTTGGCGAAAACTCCAAACAATCCGAAATTTGCCATAGAGCCCAAAGTCGCAACACGCATAAGGCAAATACAAGGGATTAGAGATTGGCAAAGTCTCCCATTTCTCCGAAAATTGCAGCGCAGTAAGTGCATTAGGCAACAAAACATGAAAAAATGCGGAGTTCGTAATTTAGAAGATGGAGACGTGAAGTTTAAATTTTGCAAACCCCTCTCCTCCATTCTCCGAAATTCACCAGAAAAGGCATGAGTGTTAGGATTTTAAAATTTGCAGAGGCTCTTCAAACCTCTAGAATTGCGCTATAAGAAGTTTTCAAAACGCCATAAACCCATTCAAAATGCCCAAGACTCCAAAGGTAAAATCACACAGAAGTAACGCCCAAACACCATCAAGACCAAGGATCAAATTTCACATTCGAAGAGAAAGGAGAAGCATTTTCAAGATACATCTCACAAAGAGCTTCTCAAGCCAGACATCGTAATTAAATTTAATATTCATTAAATTAATTAATTAATTTCAAATTAATTTATTGAAATGAAATTGATCGTTCGCAGGTCGCAGGACGTCATTAGAGAACCGGGAGAAAGACCTGAAACGCAAATCGAAGAAGGATTGCAATTAAGGCCAGACGCTAAAGACTAAAAAAGAAAAAGATGTGGGAACATGCTGCAGGAGCGCGAGAGCAACCAAACATTGGGAACCGTGCCGCTGAACAAAGATGAAGTCCACCACCGGGACCAAAGACCAAAGAACACTCTGAATGCTGCAAAGTTTCTGCCTTCTCGAGAAAAAGCACACAGCTGGATTTAAGTCCAGAAATTCAGTTTTAAAACTAAAACTGCTTTATTGTAAACTGCCTATGGGTCCCGCGCAAGATATTTTTGTGGATAACGATTCCCAATCACCAAGAAGATTGGATAGACCTGAATTAAAGCCAAATAGTGGCAGGTAGTTGAGATAGTTGCTGGTTGGATAACTGAGAATTAATTCGGCATGGGTTAAAGCTGCCAGCTTCTGGAAGGCAGATCAGGACCCTTGGATGCAGTCCATCCTAGCCTTCGATTCAAAATTGTAATATCTATAAAAGGCAGAGGCCTTTCTTTTGTAAAGGGTTAGATAGTGAGATAATTAGAGCTTGTTAGATAGTTAGATTTAAGAGTTAGAATAGGTTAGATTTTAAGCAGTAGCATAGAGATGCTGCAAAAATTGTTGTAATAGGCAACTGAAATCAATATATAGACATTGATTTGGTGTTTATTGTCTTGTTTTCATCCTGTTTGCATGGTTTCTCTCAGCATTTTAGATAGATCTTTCTATTTTGGGTGTGCAGGTATTTGATAGATTCAGGCTCATACCATTGAGGATATACTGATTGTGTATCCTTTTGTATGGTTAACCTGAGCCTTTAATTGTGCTTAGTTCAATTGTAGGTGTCCGTCTGAGCTGCGCTAGGGGTGCTTAGCCGTGTGTCTCTAGTCTGAAAATCGTCCAAGTCCCTTTGAAGATTGCACCGTTCCTGCAAGGTTGTGAGCTATTCTGGCCAAGCAGGAATTGGTTATGTTGAATCCGTCTACCCGCATACCCGTGTTGTTAGTTTTAGATCTCCTAACCCTTTCCTTTTGCTCTTTATTGCGTAATTTGAGAATTACAGCAGACCAGTTTGTTGCAAATCGTAAGTCCCCTTGTGTTTCCAGCAAAAACACATCAAACCACTGAGTAGTCCCGCAGTCAAGACCTGACAATCAAAACCTTGAGGTCGCCCCATTTGATCAAACCAAAAACAGCATTAGGGACTTCCTTATCTCAAGAGAGGATAGGATACTCAGCTGGTTATTCTATTCTGCGTTGGCCATATGGAGTTTGCAGCAATGCGATTCCAAACACGTCAAATGGACGGCAGGGGACGACGGGATGAGTTTCTGGGACGACAATTTTTTTTGCCAATTTTGGGGATGGCAGGGGGACGACAAAAGGGACGGTTATATAAAATATAGAGAAAATTTAAAATATATGGGGAAATTTTAAATGTTCATATGAAAAATAGATAAAGCATGTATATATACATTATATTCATATGAAAACATGGATATAGCAAGTATATGTACATTATAGAACCTTAACATATCACATTTGTGTTCAAAATTCGTTGTCAATACTCAATATGTATTCATAATTCAGAATTCATTGTCCATACTCTATGCATTCATAATTGAAAATACATTGTCAATATGCCAGCGCTTGTTTGCATGTAGTTCATTGTTTCTTTCTGGCTGGAGGATATTTTGATAGTCTTCCATTTCTATTATGACCTACAACTGCTTCCTTATGCACTACAAAGTTTTGGGTGTTTGTGAAATTCTATACCAAGTTGTTATTCATATTTCTGAGTGCTTTTGGCTATGATTCAGACTTGTTTACCTTTCATATATGTGAAAAGTCCAATATTGCAGATCTGCAACCACTTTTTAATACACTACCGAGTTCTAAGTGTTTGTGAAATTTATTACCAGGCTGCTGCTCATTATTTCTATGTGCTTTTGGAAGTGATTCAGACATGTTTACCTGTCATATTAGTGAAAATCGAGCTTTACAGACCTATAATAAAATTAAAAAAGGTTGTTTTGAGCATTTGAGTCTTTTTTTTAAAAATGTGCTGGGAAAAGGGGGACGGCTGGCCATCCCCGGGACAGTTAGGGGACGTCCCCCAACCATATTGGGGACGGGGGGCCGTCCCCTTTGAGAATCTCTACCATCCCCAAGTTTTTGGGATGTTTCCCACATATTTTGCAATTTTGGGGATGGCAAGGGGATGCCCCCTGGCCGTCCCCAAGTCCTCGAAACGTTCCCGGTACAGGGATAGGGGATTTTAGCTCGGGGACACGTCCCCGGGTTACGTAGATATTATCAAATGAGGTCATAACAAATCTAGAATTAGTCTTGAAAGGATTTTGGGATTTTATATTTGGCTTCTAGAGCATTCCATCCTTTTTTAGGAAATATAAAGAAACCAAACACAATGTTTATGGGGGATTAAGACGAATTATACATGGCCATCCCCAATTGAAGCACCATCTCCTTTTGTGTCCATTCATCATTTATGATAGTCATTAGGGTTTTCTAATCTTGTCTTTTGCTAAGTAATGCCCACTTCCTAATTTGCCCTAGAATCGCAATTGCACCAAATTAGGGTTAGGGTTACATCTTACCAAGTAAAATATCTCTTTAAATAATGTGATTTTGAATTTGAATCCTGCAATCATAACATAAGAAATATATACAATATATGTATATTCAATTACAAGGGTTAGACAAAATCACAACATATTCATACACCATTAGTAATATTATACAAGCATATTAGGTTTTTAAGGAAGAGACATGATGGGTCCGCCTAAAGCCGTTTCTACACTAAGCCCAAGAGTGGATGTCTATTGTTGTCGGCATAAATTGCCTATTGTTATGTTTGATAATATTGGTTATCTGACAAGGTATTAATTAATTGTATTGAGTGGGTTGTCAGTCTTGGGTAGTTATGTGTCGGTTGGTTGACAGTTGTGTACCTCTCGACAACCGTCGGGTCCTTTAAATATGTCGTGTATTGTCAAGGAAGGGGGATGGTATGGTTGGATCTATTGTATCCCTTGGCCGACCATCTTTGGTCTCTTCTCTGTAATAATTGAATGTGCAAATAAAGATATATTTTACTGCTGTGTCTAGTATGCATTGTCATGTACATTATTATTTCCTGTATTTAATTTACCAGTTGTAGCGGTAAACATTTTGGCATCCTTGCCTTAAAAGAAATCGGGTCAGCCTTGAGTGATTCATGTCCGTAGATCCCATCAAAGGTGAGAATAGGCCATAGGGTGGTCAAGACCAGGCGATTAGGTGATCTGCCGACCCTCGGCCGGAAGGAACACAGAGACAAGTCAAAGCCTGGAAGTACTCGGAGTGTTGGGATGCTGGAGGTGGACGTGTAGAGGATGCGCGCGTGTCTGAGAGTGCAAGGAAAGCATCGGAACGTAGTGGTCGAAACAGTTCACTCCGGTCCGACATGCCTGGAAGTATTCGAAGTGTTGGGGACGTTGAAGGTGGACGTGTAGAGGACGCCTGTGTGGCCGAGAGTGCAAGGAAAGCATTGGGACGTAGTGGTCGAAACAGTCCACCCAGGCCCAACACACAAGGCGAATACACATGTACCTTCCGAGTGAAAACTATGTTGAACACCCAGGAGAAGCAAAAACTGCCGAAGTTCACGGGAGACGGGTCGGAGGACCCAGTATGGCATTGCAAAACATGCATAACCATTTGGGAGGCAAATGGCCAAGATGACAGGGACTATTGACTGAAGGGATTTCCCGCCACCCTTCGGGGGATCGCCATTGACTGATACACAGACCTCGACGGCCAGCACAAGACGAGATGGAGTGATCTGAAGAGGGCGTTCCAGGGGGAATTCAAACTTTTGAGGGATGATAATGAGATCGTGGCTGAAGTCTATAATACTAAGCAAGGGAAAAATGAGAGTGTACGTGCTTACAACCGTAGGCTCAAAGAATTGTTGAACAAGATGAAAAACCAGCCAATCGACGGGTTGAAGAAGAGGTGGTTCACGGAGGGATTGATACCCTCACTGCGCAAGAAGATGAAAGTAGTGCCTCTGTCCTCATATGCCGATGCGTACAATCAAGCGATGGACATCGAGAGTGAAAATAAAACCTCCTCCCGAGAGAAGAGGAAAACCAATAATGATGAGAGCACCGATGGTAGCAGTGAGGAAGAATCCAAAACCGTACGAGCCCTTCAACGGGATATGTTGAGAATGATGAAAGAATTGAAGGCTGAGAAAGGAACCAACAATGAAGGTAATGAACTATGGTGTATTGAGTGCAAAAGGGAGGGGCACACGAAAGGTAATTTTCCTAGAAATATGTTTTGTGATATTTGCCAAGTGCTAGGGCATTCAATCAAGGAGTGTCCGTACAATTTGAAGATGAGAAGTACACAAGTACTCTTCACATAGGGAGAGTCCAGCCCATCGAAATCACAGAATGTATTGCCAAGTGGTTATGGAAATCAACGAGGGCGAAACCAAATACAATACGACTCTAGAGGATGTCCTATCATACAGTGTCGGCAATGTAGTGAATGGGGACACTTTGCGAGAGACTTCCATAACAAGAAAGACAACATACAATTATTGTGCAAATGGTGTGGACCAGGTGACCATGAAGACACCAACTGCTCGAATCAGAAGAGTATTAATATGCTAGACGTGGAGGAACAAGAGCACGTAGTTTTGGCAATCACAAGAGCACAAACAAAGAAGGCGATGTATTCAAACTCTGGTACGGAAAAGGAACAAGCCGAAGTAGAACAAGTGTTGGCGAAGGAACAAGTAACTTCCAATGGAACTGCAAGTATGTCATTGTGGGAGTCAGAGAAGAACATAGTCCGATAGGTGCTACAAACAACCATACCCATCAAGGTGGCAAACTTTCTTCAAACTATGCCGCAACTGAGAATGGCAATTGCCAACACAGTTAGTGATGACACAGTCATCCAGAAACAATGTAAGCCACACGAGGAGGAACTGACGAGAAAAGCATCAAGCGAAGGGAATGAGTCCAGTGATCCAATGTTGTTGACAATGAGCATCGGGAGGAAGCCGACGGTCGTCAAGATGGAAATAATGGGGAAGATGTTGACAAACACCATTGTCGATGGAGGCTCGGGAGTAAACGTACTACTAGAAGACACGTGGAAATGTCTGGGGAAGCCGAATCTTTGGTCGCCAAGCTTCCACTTGGTAGGTGCCGACCAGCACAACATCCAGCCATTGGGAACATTGATGGCACAAAAAGTAATGATTGAGACACAAAATAATTTCTTGGACTTTGTAGTCATCCGGTTACAGAAGAAGGCATACGATGCACTCCTCGGGAGGGGATGGTTGGTTACTGCCAAGGCGAATCATAATTGGAAGCGAAACACACTCTTGATCGAGAGTGACGGGAGGAAGCACGTCATTGACTTGAGGAACTAGGGGGTGAGTGAAAAATTGGCATCCTCAAACTCTGAGTTTGAGGGTGGAGAGTTAGGTATGGACGGAGGGAGGAAAGGCATGAAACCCAACGATGAAGGGGTGCTCGAACTGGAAGATTGCTTTGAAGATGAGACGAGTTCCTTGAATGAACTATTCCATTGGTAAATGGAGGACTATGAGGTATTTTCACCAACATGTTATTTTCTTGAAGCTACAACTCCTGGTGAAAAGCAACTGATGGAAGCATGTAAAGTTATGAATGATACATTTGGTAGTAGGGAGATGGAAAGTGGACGAAAAAAGCCCATTGACGAAGGACATGGGTCGTACAAACAAAGGAGCTTGCATGAAAGGAAATCATACCCGTACGGAGTCAGATCGTATGCAAGCGTACTGTCAAAGAATATGGAATTGAGAGGAAAAATCAAATAGAAGGAACCATACAAGCCACAACGAATTCCATCTCGGTCGTACGACACCGACCATACACCCTACGGAGTAAGGGATCGCACAACAAGGAGACCATACGACCCATAGAGATACACACAGAACCTAGCCCATACACTGCATGGGGACGAAGCAAAACTGGCCACTCTAAGCACATTATGCAGCCAGGAAGCAAGAGGAACTGGACGTAGAGAAGGCAATAAAGGCAAAGGAAGTAGTCCGTACATGCCCTTACATCAACAGGAAAGTGGGCCGTACACATATGTACGAGCTAGATTGGGTCATCCGTACCATATCCGTACGGGGTGTGCAAAACCGTATAGAGAAATCTGTACGAGGAATACAAAATTGCAAGGAGGAATCCGTACGGAACTGACTAAAAGAGAAATCCATACAGAGTGCGCAAAATTGGAGAGAGAAATCCATACGGTAAACCGTACAAGGTGTGAGGGTGCGAAGGAAATTTGCTGAGATTCGTATGAAATTGGAAAAAATCGGTATGGAATTAGCTTGGAAGGTAAGTCCGTACAGTGGTAAGCACAATGTAGTTTGTGAGGAGGAGGACGAAATCGATTGTGCAACAACAACCATTTGTCCGTACAAGAACCATACGGAACTGCCAGGCGAAGTTGGAGAAGTGCGACCGTACGAAATCAAGATGAAGGAATTGGCAAAAGGCACCCGTAGGAAACTGTGCAAGGCAGCAAAAACCCGTACACAATCGGTACCAAATCTGCATGAAGGAAAAAATCTGTACATAGTCCGTACACAATCAATTGGAGGAAGGAAATCGTACACAATTCGTATGGACTTAGTTGAAGGGGGCCACGCATGCAGCGTGTATGATGACCAATCGAGAGGGAAGCTTGGTGCGGGGGTAATTCCGTACGCACAAGTAGAAGAGGAATTTCTGTACGAACATGAGAGGTGGTCTGTACGTAGTCCAGATTGCATGCCGTGTGGATTTGAGGCAGAAATCAATGTTTTTGGTGTCTTAAAAAATCACGAAAATCATGTGCGCTGCCCCGAGACCCTGCGAGGGGTGCTGCCCCTTGACCGCGCAAGGGGCGTTGCCCCTTGACCCCCGTTGGGGGCGTTGCCCCCAAACCCCCATTTGATTTGGCAGGTACACTACAAGTTGGGGTTGTCCAATCGAAGTCATTGTTTGTCGTTAGTCTTCCCGAATATTACTTTATGTTTGCTTGTCGTCTAGAAGACGACTTTTTCTTTGGGGGGGGAATGATGTTGTCGGCATAAATTGCCTTTTGTTATGTTTGATAATATTTGTTATCTGACAAGGTATTAATTAATTGTATTGAGTGGGTTGTCAGTCTCGGGTAGTTATGTGTCGGTTGGTTGACGGTTGTGTACCTCTCGGCAACCATCGGGTCCTTTAAATATGTCGTGTACTGTCAAGGAAGGGGTATGGTATGGTCGGATCTATTGTAATCCTTGGCTGACCATCTTTGGTCTCTTCTCTGTAATAATTGTATGTGGGAATAAAGATATATTTTACTGCCGTGTTTGGTATGCATTGTCATTTACATTATTATTTCTTGTATTTAATTTACCAGTTGTAATGGTAAACATCTACCATAGCCCTCTTGCCTGCTTAACGGCTTGTACCTGCTTTCCCCATCAATGCTTCATCTCTCTAAAGATAGGTGCCATCTTGTGGAGTTGGGCGGAAGTCGTAAGTGGGTTCCTCGGCTCTTCTTGTAAGTGCCCTCTGGTCCTAGGAGCTAGTATGGCCAACTCTAGGACAGCCTACTTACTTAGCCCTCTCAGACCTCTTTTGCTTACACCTCAGGCCCTTCCAACAAAATGGATTTCAATCAGGCATATCTCTTCTATTATATACACACATTAATTATTATCTATTGTGCATAGGCAGCATATATATATGACAATTAAACATTTCTTATACTCTACCACATGAACATACACTTAAACATCATCCATTATGTGTAAGCAATATGTAAATATATATACCACAATCGATTTGGCAGATATGTTATTGATACCACAAAATAATGGCCTGAAATACCCAGTGATCTGCTGTGATCGGATCCTTGACTGCTGTTGTTTCCTTCTTGACTGCCGTCCTCTATCTTATGGAAGAATGGCTCTTATTTCTGTTCGATCTGCTTGAATGATTCCTGATGATGATTTGATGATTGATGATTCGGAAGTGTGATTTGATGCTTGATGATTCAATGCTGATTATTTCTTTCATAAATTTACTGCTTTCAGACAGTTGCAATTAAATCAGATTCTGTTCCTAATTTCTGATCCAATGCTTCCTCTTCCTTTTTCCTCTCCTTCCTTTCATTATTGTCCCGGCTTATATATCCCTTAGTGGGTGTGAAAGTGTGTGTGCCTCTTGATCGGTCACAATCTTCCCAGAATTGGTGAATCCTTCCTACGTGTCCCTTGCCTTTTCATTTCTTCAGCAGCATTTGTTCCCTTAATCCCGTGTATTTGTTAACTTAACAATCCATTCCTTAATCCGTGGTATGAAGTGCTGCATATGGTTCAGACTTTAGTGATGGGAGGGCTTGCGCTTACTTGTTTGTGTTATCATACTTGGCTGGTCATAACAGCCACGGGGAATGATTACTTACCTGGGTTCGATACTACAGAAAATTGTGAAGTCTAATTTTAATAAGACACTTTTCTGAATGTATTAAATACTTCCTTCATCTATTATGTATTTGTTTTTCTTTTAATAACAGTTTTGAGAAGCCTCACGGCGGGGGCATGACATGCTATATGCCTAGTAGTCAGATCATTGTTTGTAGGCTCTAATAGTGTTGAATTGCCTAATTGGTAGCAAAATGCTTTTTAAGTGTAATTCACCCTCGAGACCAAGCTGACTTTTGATCACCCCTAGGAATCTTGAAAGAGGATAATTGCTCTTTGGGACACCGAAATTGACTGCTTCTGCCTTTGGCTTGGGGACATTCCAAAAGAAGATTTTTCCTTGTATTGTCTATTCCATCCTTGATAGATATGTCAAGTAATGCATTTCATCATGTTCATTCGTCTCATGGATCCTACACTTCCCTTGTGATGCAAACTTTGACAGTCTTCGTGGATCTAGTTGTGCATTTAGTCTCCACCAAAGTTGGGGGATATCAACCGATTGATCATCATGAAACTGTTTCTGCTCCATTGAGAAATCTTTCTTTTATGGATTTTCTAGTTTTTTGATTTTTTTTGGATTTTCAAATTTTCACCTTTTTTTTGGATTTTTAGAATAAGAGAGATCTAGCAAATCTCGAATTTAGGTTGAAAGCTCAATTGGTTCTGGTTGCAGGTGATGTGAACTACTTACTTTCTTTTGCAATTCCAATTGACGACCCAACGTTCTTTCCTTCCCCTTGTGATAACTTTGTTGAGCATTGAGGATGACTGGCCACTAATCTCCCACTGGATTCACGTGTTCAAGAGTTCGCATTCATGCCCTCCTCCTAGGGCCAATTTTGTTGATGAGTGTTTTATGCACTATGCAACACAAAATAAAATACTAAGTATTCTATCCTCTCTTGAACAAAATCCTCCCAAGTGCTAAACTATGTGATCAAATGGGATGACTTCAGGTCTTGACGTGCTCTTGGATAGACTTAGTGATTGTGATGTGATTTGTTGGAATCACAAGGGGGACTTACGTTGATAATTGAATGTTTAAATACTGTTGGAATGTGGAATTTTACTTGACTTTAAAAAAGGGAAAAAGGATGAGGGTTGAGAAAGCTAATCTAATCATAAGATGTAAGAGCAATGGACAATCTATGGTGAAACTCAACTAGACTTTGCTGTGCCATGCAAAGCAGCAACTCCACAATGTTTATTGCAATCTTCTAAGGAAGTATTATGATAATCAAATAATCACCAACAACATACACACCATCAAGACGATGGATATCAATGAGCAAGTAGTAATTGAAGTTAAGCTTATGTAAAGAGTTCAGTTAACTACGCAAAATACTTCACAATCAATGAAATACTACTAGTGTGAATATAAGAATTTCACCATCAATCATGCACAAAGATCTTCCATCCATCCAATCAACATGAAACTAAATGAGGAGTAGAGACCATGCAAATTGTTGAATCAACATATGAAATTCACCAATCTTGAATGAAGTTAACATGCTTCTTGTAACAATGTCTGGACAACAATCTCCCTTTTCTCCTACTCTACTCTAGCTATTTGCTTGCTACATGCTAACTATTAACTTGCTATTAACCTTTACAAATGAGAAAATTGATCTTTATATAGATAGCTCATTACAATGAGTGGCTCATATTGATTCATAATCAATGGCCAAGATTACAAGATGAAAACCCTAATTAGGGTTTGTTACATGCTTGACCAATGATAAAATTACAATTTAATGGGACACATGTCCTTCCTTGAATATTTGACCAATGAATGACGAGGGTAGGTACATTGGACTTTGTGCTCACATGTGGTAGTTATCTCTTTGATGGATGAGTCAGGTGCATTGAACTTGGATGCCTTGAATTGGAATGTGTGATTGGCCTGAGATGACTAGGCGCCACCTCAGCTAGCTGATCCTTGTAACTCATCACAAGAGTTTACTCTTTCATGATGTTGATTTTGATCTTGCGATGATGAATCTTCATTCTTCCTTCTTGCAATGTTGATGATAGCTGGTGTGTTTGAGCAATTCTTCTCTTCTTCATGTGACTAGATATCACTTCGTCCTTCATGTCTTGTCTTCTCAATCTGCACTTGTCATTGCGAATGCCTTGATGTGCTTGAGCTCTTTCACTTTGCATCCACCATCATACTAGGGAATTATGCCCTATGATGTGTTTCATCTTTCAACCTTAGAATCTTTCATCCTCACAAGCTGGTGAGATGTCTTTCTTTACCTTGAATGTATTGTTCTTGTTCTTCCTTTGTCATTTCATCTCTTGTACCTGCTCATTAATGATGTTGACCTTCACCTAGTGATAATGAGTCCTCAATTGCATCATTGTGAAATCCTCTTCATGCCATCCTTGAGGGTCATTGCCTTAGTAGAGTCCTTTTGTACTTGATTCCTTGTCTTGCACATGCTGAATCCCTTGTTGTCTCTCTGAATGTTCATCTTTCTCAGCCTTTTTTCCTTGCTTCTAAACCTGAAAGGAGACACAATGAATCAAAAATCATGATAATAAAGCAACCTTTCATACCCCTAATGCATCATTAATTATTAATTCAAATGTAGAGATGGTAATCTGCTGATAAAGTCAGGTCTGATTAAGGTCTGATTTCCATTGGTTTGAGGTCTGAGACCTGCTACTACTCATTAGCATCCTAAGGCGTGGATTGGAAGTGACTACTCAAGAAGTTTGGGCTTTTAGACACCCACTGACAATCAGGATAAGCAGGTCAGACTTTTCATGGGGCACTGACAGTGGCCGGAGTTTTGGAGCTTCAGTGACAGTGGCCAGGTTTTTGGAGCTTCACTGACAATTCGTGGTTTTCAAGGGGCATAGGAAGTGATTGGGGTTTTGACCCCTCACTGACAGTGAATGTGAAGGCAGGTTGGTGTTTTAGTGCACAAGTGGAAGTGCCGATCCTTAATGTTCTTGATCACCTTTTGATCTCTTCATCAAATCAGTCTCTAGTCATTTGTTTGATCAGACATTCAAATCATTCTTACCTTCCTTCATGAAGCAATCTCATCTTTACTGTTCAGGCAATGACACAGCAGCAATAATCCTTATTGTTTCCCTAGGCCAGACTTTTCATGGCCAAGTGGAAGTAGTCTAAGGCAGGTCGGAGTTTTCAAGTAGCACTGGCAGTGGTCTTAAAGAAGTTCGGACTTTTAGGTACCCAATGACAGTTCGGGCTTTTGAAGGGGAACTTGCTATCATCAAAAGTGATTGGGCTTTTTGATAGGTATTCACAATGCTTGCAAGATGATTGTAGATTTAGCCCTTAGGTGGAAGTGAAAGCTTCCAACCTTGCCATGCACATGTTCTCAAACATTATTGATCATTCATTTGATCCTTCCTTCTATTTTATTTGACATATTGAATTCATTTTTTTCTCATCAACATAGAGTTTCCTTCTTGCTGTCCTTGATTGCTCTCTCTTTCACATATTTGGTCGAACTCTTTGGACCCTACTAGCAGTGGTTGCAATAAGTTTGGACTTTTGGGGGGGGCACTGACTGGAAGTGGTGGGGCTTTTGGATGAGCACTGACTGGAAGTGGTTGGACTTTTAGGGGGTCATTGACAGTAACCTTACTTGTTCAATTTTGCTGTTGCAGCACTCACTTCATCTACTCTAAAGGGCTCTCCACTCACCTCATGAAAGTCAACTCATTCCTACAAGGCATCTTCATCTAGCTTTTCCATCATGTTTAAGCCTCTCTCTTGATTGTATTGCATCTATCATCTCAAATCTCATGATTGACCTTCATTTGCTTCCATCTTTGATGATGATGCTCAAATGAAATGATCATAATATATCGTCCATTGCTAAGGCATTGAAAAGCTAAACTTTCCTCAATTTTACCTTAAAGAGAGAGACATGACCTGATCACCTCCTTGCAACCTAAGCTACTTCACCTCCTCTAGTAAAGGTTAATAGCTAAAGAGACCACTAGACCAAAACCAAGACAACTAACCTAGAAAGCAGAAAAAGGTGGGGGTCCCCATTTGCAATGGGGTGACGTGTGAAATGGTCACAACACTACCTTGGCAGGCTGCTTTGGTGTGATTTGCCCTGCATCCTTATACCATTTTTGCTGCATGTGTCACTTGGTTCACCAACTTTACTCAACATGTATGACATTCATTTCTTATTAATCCAGTAACTTTAAATTCTTATGTTGCTCCTATGCACCATACAATACAGGCAATAACCACATATAGGCAGGCCATGGATGAGGTTAAGAACTTAAATGCTTCATTGCAATTGATGTAAGACCCAGCCTTGGTTGGTCTATGATATTAATATGATTTCTTTCCTTTCCATTTTATAAAAAATATTTTTTTTTTATATGCATGTTCTTTTGTGGTATGCTTTTGTGCTCAATACAGGAAGTGCATGCTAATATTAGTGTAAAGTAAATGTCACTTATTGTCACTTGATATTCCTCTCAATATTGGTTATTAGTTTCTAAGAGAAAGGATGCCTGCAGACTGTTTCTAATTTAATTCCTTGCAATTGCTCATGTTCTATTTGAATCCTATATGTAGCAAAAAATATTTAGAAGATATTTTTCCAGAGTGTCATTCTTTATTGTTTAGTATAGTAAAATGTTACTGATGTCATTTCTTCAGCTAAAGTTTCTTTAATATACATTGGCATGCCTCACTTGGAGGTGCATTTGGTTAGTGATTTATGGTCCTGACGTCTAGATACATTACATATTCAGTTTGTGTTACAATGACAAAAGGGGAAAATGCCAAATGGCATGGAACATCTATTTGCATTGAAATTTTGTATTGTCATATTATTTGTACAGGACAAGCATCACGGACATTGAGTTGGTGGTGCTTTAATCCAGGAATTGCCATGGAAGAATTTTCTCGAATAGGTGTGCGCTCAATTATTTTGACGTCTGGAACTTTAGCTCCACTTGAGTCATTTGCTGTGGAGTTGAATTTGTATGTCACTGCACCCTTAAGAATTTTCCCCTTATTATTTTAGAGTTATAGAATATTGTTAAACCAAAGAATGCAGGTTGGAAGCCTAGTATTGATTAATGCTCAATTTCATGTAATCAGTTAGCTTTTGTTAATTAGGCCTTTTGATGTTCGCTTGGAGAATCCACATGTGATAGAATCTAATCAAATATGGGTTGGAGTAGTTTCTTCTGGGCCATCTGGTCGCCCTTTAAATTCATCTTATCGTACACGTGATTTATTGGAGTATAAGCAAGAACTCGGTAACACAATAGGTAATTTTCTTGGTTGAAGTGTATTTGCTTAACAACTTGCGTGCTAATATTATCCATTCGTGAGAGCAGACAAGTTCCCTTAGGGAAGCTTAAAATGTTTGACACCTTCTTAGTTACCTTTGTAAGCTCAAATAAATTGTATTTTTTTTTCTTCTCTCCATTGCAGTGAATTTCGCCCGCATTGTCCCTGATGGACTTCTTGTTTTCTTCCCATCTTACTACATCTTGAATCAATGCATTGAATGCTGGAAAACCATGGTGAGTTATCCATGAGCATCTTTTACTCAAAAGATAAACAGACATTATTAATATCTGTGTTTGTATTAAATTATGATATGTATTTGAATTAGGGAACATCAACAAACTTGAGCACAATCTGGGAAAGGATTTGCAAGCACAAGCAACCTGTTGTTGAACCTAAGCAATCTGCTCTTTTCAACTATGCCAATGAAGTATGCTATTTGTATATAATTTTTTTTTATGTTTATGGGGCGCTCTGATCTAGTTTTCATTTCCTTTTATCTATGTTTGTTTAGTTTGCCCTATTTCTTTAATGATATTCTGCAGCATTACTCATTTTCATTTAAATTATCTTGATCAATGTCTTTTAGGACTTTATGGCAAAACTGAATGATGATAGTTCGTCTGGAGCTGTCTTCTTCGCTGTTTGTCGTGGGAAGGTGTATTCTTGTTTGCCTCTATAATTTTGTTATAGTAGCATTTGTTTTCTGAGGTTTAGATATAAACATATTTTTGACATGGTTTTGACTCATACTACAATTACATTTCAAGTTACTTTCCATGAATTTTATTCTTTTTGTACTTATATGTAGCAATTTGATTTGGCTAAAATTCGATGAGAACAAGGTATTAAAATGCTAATATACAGATTAAGTTCACTTTTGATGTTGATACTTAAGAAATAAGTACATTTGCAAAGTGATTTATGCCATTTATAGAAATTCTTACATTTGTGCCATTTGTTGGAATTTAAAAATATGGCTAATCTTTAAGTAAGAGTCGTATTATGCATTTGAACAAACAATGAGAAAATAGAATGAATTTGAATCCACAACTATGAAATTTACAAGGTTTCCTGATAAACACCTTTCTCGAAAGAAATTTAACTATGTTACATGTATATGCAGTTTTTTCTGTTTTCCTATTTCACTTTCAAATAGAGGTGCTTATTTCCTTGACTGTACATATTTTTAAGGATTTACTATTTTATACTTTTTCATTCTCTCATTCAGGTTAGTGAGGGTCTAGATTTTGCTGATCGGTCTGGTAGAGCAGTAGTGGTGACAGGCATACCATATGCTATGAAGACTGATCCGAAGGTTGTTTTTCTATTCATTTTTGAAATCCTTTGTTATAACCTTAATTTAGGTAATAATTATTGCTTATTTAGAGTAGTATTCTTTTTATTATCTGCTTTCTGTTATCTCCGTGAACAAAAAAATTTGACAATGTTTTGATGACCAAGCTTAACTGAGGCAAAGAATAATATGATATTTGTTCTTATTTTGATGGTTCGCATATAATAATTGTCGCATTTATTATTATTCAAAGTTTGAACGATGAAAACTTCTGGTGCTTTAAGTTGATTTTTTTGAGCATCCTCATCTTTAAATAGTTTGGAAACATGTAGGAAACGTCTTTGATGGAGGAAAATTTATGTAACTTAAGTTGACTTGGGCGTAAACAATGTTATCACCTCTGCTCAGTAATAACCAAAATGTCCGCTACAAGGGTGGCAAAATTTCTTCTTTGATCTGGAGGATCATATATTATGTTGCAGTGTTTGTAAATGAACTGTGTTAATTGTGCAGTTGAAGTTCATTTATATGCCCTTAATAAAATTTTAATTCTGAGGGTTCTATTAATTATATCCATTAAATTCTGTTTAAGGAAACTTTATATATCTGAAAAATAAAGGTTCCTTGATAAGTATCCTTTTATGCATAAATTGTCCAGAACTGGGGAAAATATTTATTATGTGCATTTGGAACTCAAAGTTCACTGATGTAGTTGAATATGACCTTTTTTCTTATAAAAGAATGGTAAGAAAAGGAAATGATACATCTTACAGGAAATGCGGTTTACCTCTACTTAAAAGAATTTTATTAGAGCACTCATTTTCCATTTTGATAAAAGAATGTTTATGATGAAAATATTGATTTAGCAGAGAGAGAATGAGTGAAACTTTATCATCTTGTGTGGGGTGAGGTTTTAACCATTCTAGAGAGAATTGTTGGTAGATGGCCCCTTTTCATTTCAGGAGTATTTGATTAAAATTTAATATCATTTTAGTTTCAGAACTTTACTATATATTGGAACATAAATAGAAATACTCAAGGTGTCTGGTTGTATCTTATGTTGAAGGTTCGTCTGAAACGTGAATATTTGGATGAACAAGCTCGTCTACAGGGCAGGAAGACCAAGGTATTGTTATTTGAAATGATTGAGGTTGACTGGTTGTTCCTCTTATAGGAATGGATTTCATACTCCTTTGAGGTTATCCGTGGTGAATACATTATCCGTCTTTTCTAGGTTCTGTTGCTCCTTCAATTTTTTTATGAGTTCGAAATATCTTTGGTCTGATTATTGGTTCTCGCATATCCAGTTGCTGGTAAAATGTGAAATAAAATATACATCTAATCTTACTGCTCGTGGAACCATTTTTATTGAGTGACCAAGTTAGTTTTGCTTTGTTGATCCAGGCTATGACAGGGGAAGAGTGGTATGTTCAGCAGGCAGCAAGAGCAGTGAATCAGGCTGTGGGGCGAGTGATTCGACATCGACATGACTATGGTGCTATCATTCTATGTGATGAACGGTCTGTATTCCTTTTTATGAAGATATCACTATTTATTGGCAAAAAACTTGAACACATATTCACTGCATAAAAGATGATAGACTCCATGATGAGCAACTTGTGTGCTGCACTTCTCATTGACACACTGAGGCTTCAACAATCAAACTATTGAAGAGTTGAAATTTCCTCCCCTTGAGCAAAGCATGGGATATTTG
The DNA here is from genome assembly GCF_030272615.1 of Cryptomeria japonica. Lineage (NCBI taxonomy): Eukaryota > Viridiplantae > Streptophyta > Pinopsida > Cupressales > Cupressaceae > Cryptomeria > Cryptomeria japonica. The sequence continues at coordinate 763,431,285 of NC_081407.1, read as the reverse complement.
TCATGTTTTCCGGGTTTAGCAAGTTCCCCTGTGTTTACTCCCCACGATGAGTTGTTCAAGTTCACGGAATAAACAGGAAGTACACACAGAACATATTGTTAATGCATGGTAGCTTATGCAAGATAAGATCTTCCTAACCTTCCTGTTCTGTTATTCATCTACATGCTTCATGTCTGATTTATATTACATATGATTATCGGATTGTACTAACATTGCTTATCATTAAGTTATCGGGTTAAATTAGCCGATACATACTTGCTATCGGATGCATAAACATTGGCACCGATTCACATCTGTTATCGGGCTTAATTATATCGAGCATATTTGTTATCGGGTTTAATGAATACACCACTTCATTTGGCATTAAACATTGGTTAACAAATGCACCGGTTGGATTATATTCATCGTGCACTTTGAATCATCGATGTTTATCTGAACCGATTCATTAAATAGATCAGTCATTATATTATGATATTACAATATGCTATCGGGGGTTTTTGAACCGATAATCAGCATTGTGTTAATGGTATAAATGTAAAGGCACCGATCAATGGGTGCATTGATCGGTCATGCCTAAAAGGCATGACCGGTCAATACACCAATTGACCGGTTGCCTAAATGATATATATGCCAATTGAATTCATTTGGAGAAGACATAGAAAATATTAAATGATCTCTCTCCTTCAGACCTGCAGATAAAAATCAGAATTATTAGACATTGACATAATTCCTCATATCCATATATAGCATACATAGTTCATAACTTGTTCTTTAATTGAAATTGAAATAACTTTACATGGTATCAGAGCCAAGGTAATCGAACCTTAGGCTATTCAATTTTGATAAAATTCAAGGACTAAGTTACAAACTACATCACATTTCCATAATGGCCAACGCTATCAGATTCGAAGATAGACTCGGAGGTAGCGAAGATTTTTCAGTTGGAAGTTTAGAATCAAAATGATTTTAAGAGAAAACAAAGTTGATTCATATGTCCAAACTGAAAGTGCACAACCAGAAGATGAAACCGAGAAATCCACATGGATCGAGGGAAATGATAAGGCTATTAAAATAATAGTGGATGGGGTAAGAAATAATATAATGGCTTATAAAATGTTCAAGGCACTTGAAAGACATTTGAGATATCAAATGCAAGTCGTACTCTAGCACTAAAACGAGAAATAAATCATATCACCATGAACAAAGGGGAGACAATCAACACCTACTTCATGCGGATATCAGTTCTAAAAGATGAACTTGCAACTCTGGACTACAAGATCCGAGGCAAAGAACTAACACTCATTGCTTTAGATGGGTTGCCTAGTGGATGGAGCACATTCGTCCAAGGCATCAGTGCAAGGTCCAAATATCCTAAGTTTGAAAGACTAAGAGATGACTATCTACAAGAAGAATCCCGATTGAACAAGGTAGGAATAAAACAGAAGAATATAGATGAAGACTTGCAAGTCCTAAATACAAACATCAATAAAAAGTACAAAAAGAAGCAATTCAGGAAAAGAAAAGCGAAACAAGGCAAGAACACTTCTAAGAAAGACCTATCACATGTTCAATGTTATAGGTGTGACAAATTCGGACACTATGTTGCAAACTGTCCGGAGAAAGGGAAGCAAGCCACATTTGCAAAAGTGAAGAAATCTAGAAAAGAAAATGACTCCGAGAACTATGTCCTCTACTCAGCACTTACAAGCCATACTTCAAACAAATCTAACTCATGGGTGATCGACAGTGGTTCATCCAGACACATCACCGGCTTTAGAGAAATACTAGACTCCATGATAGAGAAAGATGATGAGGAAGTAACCATCGGAGACGATTCTTCACATCCAGTCAGAGGAATTGGAACCTGCACCATTAAACTGAAGTCAGGCATGTCACTACGACTTGAAGAAGTACTATATGTTCCAGGCATCAAAAGAAATCTAATCTCCATATCAGCACTAGAAGATCAAGGATACAGAGTGACCTTCATGGAAAACAAGGTATTGGCTTGGCCAGAGAGATCCTCCATCAAAGACGCGAAGGTCATTGGTCGAAGACAAGGCTATTTGTATGAGCTATGTACAGAGCCCAATCTAGCATTGATCCATGAAGCAACTAATGCAAATGAAGTATGGCACAGGAGATTGGGCCATCTGAATTATAGAGCTTTGTCAACCATGGAAAACCTTGTCACAGGTCTACCTAAGTTGAAGCAATATCATTCAGAGGCATGCAAAGGGTGTGCCTTAGGTAAAAATACCAAAAATGCATTTCAGAATAGTACTAGGAAAACAAGCAAAGTTTTGGAGTTAATTCATTCTGATGTATGTGGACCTATGTCCGTACCCTCGCTAGGGGGATTTTTGTTCTATGTAATTTTTGTTGATGACTACTCTAGGAAGACGTGGATCTACTTTCTGAAATGTAAAGAATCAGAAGAGATCCTAAGTAGGTTCAAAGAGTTTAAAACATTAACAGAAAATCTCTCTGAAAACAAAATTAAAACCTTAAGAACTGACAATGGGGGGGAATACACATCAGAACTATTTAAAGACTTTTGTAGAAATTCTGGGATTAAGAGGGAGTTGACAATACCTTATAATCCACAACAAAATGGAGTAGCTGAAAGGAAAAATAGGACCATAGTAGAAGCTGCCAAAGCCATGATACTAGATCAAAATTTAAACTTGAACCTTTGGGCAGAAGCAACTAACACTGCTGTGTACATACAAAATAGATGTCCTCATTCACACCTTGAAGATAAAACTCCTGAGGGAGTCTTTACCAAGACAAAACCAAATATCAGCCATCTTAGGATATTTGGGTGTCCGGTCTATATTCATGTACCTAAAGAGAAAAGACTAAAACTAGAACCCTCTGGAAAAAGGGGAATACTTGTAGGATACAGTGAAACTTCTAAAGCCTACAGAATCTATGTACAAGGGCAGAGAAATATTGAACTCAGTAGGGATGTAATCTTCGAAGAAGACTTAGCTTTCAAAAGGGCCCAAAATACAATAGAACTTGAAATTCATAATCCTACTCCTAACCTAGAAGAAGAACCTACTCCTGAGCTTCAGAGGGAGTATCTTGAGGAAACTATAAGTGAAACACAAGACCCACCTATAGATAATCGCAAGAAAAGACCACTATGGGCCACCAAAACTATAGCAGAAGCTCAGAAGTTCGCTGCTCCTTCAGGAACCTTCAGGGAAAGCAAGAGGCCTAATAAATTCATCAACTATGTTGCACTTATGAATGATCTCTCTAAAGCTGAACCTAACAATGTTTCAGATGCACTCAAACATCAAGTATGGATAGATGCCATGACTGAAGAATATCAGTCCATTATGAAGAATGATGTTTGGGAGATTGTTCCTAGGCCAACCAAGAAGTCTGTCGTGTCTTCTAAATGGTTGTTTAAAATCAAGCATGCTGCAGATGGCAGTATTGAAAAACACAAGGCCAGATTTGTAGCTAGAGGGTTCTCATAGAAGGAAGGAATAGATTACGAAGAAACATTTGCACCTGTTGCCAGGTACACATCAGTAAGAGCTGTCCTAGCCATTGCAGCAGCAAAGGGGTGGAAGGTACATCTGATGGATATTAAGACAGCATTCCTAAATGGCGAGATCGTGGAAGAAGTCTACTTAGAGCAACCTGAAGGGTTTGAAATTCATGATGCAAGGTCTCATGTGTGTAGACTCAAGAAAGCTCTTTATGGGCTCAAACAGGCTCCCAGAGTTTGGTATGAAAAAATTGACACCTATCTCTCAAAGCTGGGTTTCTCTAAGAATGATGCAGATCCTAATCTCTACCTCAAAAGAAATAAAGGTGATATGTTAATATTAATTTTATATGTTGCTGACTTATTAATTACAGGAGATGATCACCTAATAGATCAATGCAAGAAAGATCTATCCATAGAATTTGATATGAAAGACTTGGGGCTTCTTCATTACTTCCTAGGATTGGAAGTATGGCAGAATTCTGATATTATTGTACTGAACCAAGGGAAGTACACCTTGGACATATTGACAAGATTTGGAATGCTAAACTGCAGACCCATGACCTCTCCTATGGAAACCAACTTCCATAAACTTAAAGAAGCAGCAACAGAATCAAGACCTACTGACCCCACTCAATACAGGCAGATGATTGGATCATTGATGTATCTAGTAAATACAAGGCTAGATATCTGCTATGCTGTTAATGCCTTAAGTCAGTTCATGTGTGAATCTAAAAAGATACACCTGGTTGCAGTAAAGCATATAATGAGATATCTACAAGGTACCCTAAAGCTTGGTCTCAAATATGAAAAGGTTGACATAGATCTACATGGATTTACAGATTCAGATTGGGCTGGCAGTGTGACTGACAGAAAGAGCACTTCAGGGTGCTGCTTCAGTTTAGGGTCAGCCATGATATCCTGGATCAGAAGAAAACAATCTTCAGTAGCTCAGAGTTCCACAGAGGCTGAATATATTGCAGCTTCAATGGCTGCCCGAGAAGCAGTATGGCTAAGGAAATTGCTCGTGGGATTATTTGGAGAACCTATGAAACCTACAGTCATTCAGTGTGATAATCAAAGCTGTATAAAACTTTCTGTAAATCCAGTATTTCATGACAGGTCCAAACATATTGAGATTACATATCACTATGTACGAGATATGGTTGACAGGAATGTGATAAAGTTAGAATATGTGTGTATAGGAGATCAGACTGTAGATATTTTGACCAAACCACTTTCCAGAGTGAAGGTTGATCACTTCAGAAAGGGTTTAGGTATGATAGAAAGATAATCTGCTTTGTAATCTATACTTACATATATTTAAGATGTTTAAGGTGTAAACTTCTTTGTCATGTTTGGACTATCTCTTGGCTTCTTGCCACCTGTGTTCATATCTAAGAGGTGACGATCTCTCAGATACTGAACACTTGTATGTAGACATCATAAGGTGACGATCTTATGATAGTCAAACCAGTAATCATGTTGGATCACTGGTAAGTCATGGATGTGCCATGACTATGTTGTGATACAACATTTGTACAAATGTTATTGCATTATCACAACTTGGATATGATGAGAACTTAGCACTTCTCATATGGTTATCCTTGTGTTGCATGTTAGGCAATACTGATATCACGTGTAGGTGATATCTCAACCATTGATCATGTTGGATCTCTGGTAAGTCATGGATGTGCCATGACTATGTTGTGATAAACATTTATAAATGTTATTGCACTTATCACAACTTGGATATGATGAGAAACTAACCTTTCTCATAGACTTTGCCTTAAGTATTGCGTGTTAGGCAATACTGATATCATGTGTTAGGTGATATCTTGATGAATCTTACAGATCACATGTTTTGGTGATTTCTCACATGATCAGGTGATGATTCTCTTACTTTTATCACATGTTAAAATAATACTTTATGTCACATGCTCAAGTGATATTCTTCTATTTTGTATCATATGTCTTGATGGTACTTCTCATGTATAAATGATTTTTGCTGACTGACATTATCTTAGTTATGAAAAGGAAATGTGATGCAGGTTGCCTTATCTATCTTCCAAAGCTAAGAGGGAGTGTTAATGCATGGTAGCTTATGCAAGATAAGATCTTCCTAACCTTCCTGTTTTGTTATTCATCTACATGCTTCATGTCTGATTTATATTACATATGATTATCGGATTGTACTAACATTGCTTATCATTAAGTTATCGGGTTAAATTAGCTGATACATACTTGCTATCGGATGCATAAACATTGGCACCGATTCACATCTGTTATCGGGCTTAATTATATCGAGCATATTTGTTATCGGGTTTAATGAATACACCGCTTCATTTGGCATTAAACATTGGTTAACAAATGCACTGGTTGGATTATATTCATCGTGCACTTTGAATCATCGATGTTTATCTGAACCGATTCATTAAATAGATCAGTCATTATATTATGATATTACAATATGCTATCGGGGGTTTTTGAACCGATAATCAGCATTGTGTTAATGTTATAAATGTAAAGGCACCGATCAATGGGTGCATTGATCGGTCATGCCTAAAAGGCATGACCGGTCAATACACCAATTGACCGGTTGCCTAAATGATATATATGCCAGTTGAATTTATTTGGAGAAGACATAGAAAATATTAAATGATCTCTCTCCTTCAGACCTGCAGATAAAAATCAGAATTATTAGACATTGACATAATTCCTCATATCCATATATAGCATACATAGTTCATAACTTGTTCTTTAATTGAAATTGAAATAACTTTACACATATAACCAGCAACTTCAACTATATTCAGAACATAAATTAACAGTCACAACAATATGGCAAAACGATGTTTCCTTTATTGCATTCCAAAACTAGTACATCAACAACATTGCCATGGTTCCCTTACATTGCACTATATAAGACCCAGTGGTTGGCGGAGATGCCAACCGTCACAACTGCCGACTAACCGCTACGGGAACCAACGGCTGTCTTATTACACAAAACATAACTCAGCAAAATTATAAGTATTATCCTAATTACCGCCTAACATTAGCCCCCCCCCCCAAAAAAAGTAGTCATCTTCCAGACGACGAAGACAAAATGGGAGCTGGTCAAAACTGAAGACTAAGATTGAGAGGAATGAGAAGATGTCCTTGGGGTGGTAGAAGTTGGAGCTTGCTGCTGGGACTGCTGAAGTTGCTCCGTGCGGAGCTGTAGGTTCCTATCGACAACCAACTGGCGTTCACGAGCTTTATTCACCATGAGAGCTGCCTCCATCAGATATTTATCCTTTTGCTCCACCTCACGTGTCAGGAACGAGACCCTCTCCCCCAATGCCTTCATTTGAATACTCTGTTCGGCCATACGGGTCTTCTGTAGTGCAACCGCCTCCTCTAGCTCAATTCTAATATGCTTTTCCACAGCAGCAATTTCTATACATTTGTCCAACTCTTTCTGGAGTCCAACAACCTCTTCCTTAGCAGCGTGTTGTTCAGCCTAGGCCCACTGCATTTGGAAATATAGCTCCCTGTAGGAGCTCTCCATACCCTGCAAGGTGGGTTCAAGTGCCCCTTGGCCGTGCATGATGTGTGCGCCCCGACAGGTGGCCACCATCTCAAGAGTCTCGACTGCTGGCCAACCATGTTGGACGAATTGCTGTGTGAACTCCTCCTGACATCCGGAGGTCATAAATGGTAGAAGCTTCTCCCCTTCTAGTAGGGCTCCTGCATCTACTCGTAAGGCCACGTCCACGATACCTCTTGCTACCTCTGTAAAGCCCTGCAACTCCGTCATGAACCACTGAATGGAGCCGACGGGGTCCTGTAAATTTGGCTGTGAAATGCGAAGACTCCCAGATGGGTCCTTCCCTGGTGGCGATCTTCGTGTCCATCATCCCGTTGTTCCTGGATTGGAAGTTCTCATCCTCCAAATTGATGACATTGTGTATTCTCTTGTTCTCTCTCCCCCTTCCTCGGGGTCTGCCCCATGTTTTTGATCCCTTCATCTTGAATCTTCTCCTGGCCAACTGGCATTGTGCGTGGTGAAGAGGGAGGTGATGCGTGTGGTGCAAGAGAAAACTTCCCCAACCAACTGTCTAGGGATGCATCCATGTCTTTCTCTTGATCTATCTTCCTTGCCACGAGAGCATCCAGTACGACCAGTTCCTCTTGTATTGGCGCGTCCTCTGTATGCACTACGCCATCTACATTCTGAACTACTCCTTCGGCCGCAGTCACCCATACATCTCCACCCGAAGGTGTTGCCATCCGTACGGTGAACTACCAGAGGTGTGCGTACGACTCCCTCAGCTGACTGTACAACCTCGGCTGTAGGTGTTTGTGCGGCTTTGTCCCTCGGTTGTACTACCCCTCCAATGGCTAGCGCAAACTAGGGCAAGGACACTCGGACTGGTGCCCGTGGGGATCCTTCGAGAACTTTTTGAAATAACACACCAACTGGGGCGACGTCTCCTAGTGGCGTGGCCACTGTCAATGCCTGTGAGGGTATTAGGTGAGCTGAAGGGGGCAACTTCGGGGCTGCAAAGTTTACCCGCGCTATAGTTTTTTCCTGTACTCCTTCAGCTATGGGTTGCTCTACCTCTACCCCTCCTTTGTTATCGGAAAAAATGTATAGTTTAGTAATGTTAATTAGTGATAGTCAGTTAGCCGACGGGTAGGTAGTTGGAGTCGCGACGGTTGTGTCGCACCCCTTCGGCTGTCATATATTGTACCACCTCCGGGTGTTGGAGGACATGTAATATTGACGACAGATTACAATATGAACATCTTTTGACGTTAATGGCAAGCTTATTCTGGTGCTTCTTTTGTAATTGCATTGTGCAATCCTGTGCGATTTCTGTATTCTTCCTGTTTACCCAGTGAGGTAAACATTTGGCGCCGTTGCCGAAATTATTTCGGGAGGGACGGGAATATACTACATGGCACAGGGATAATGGGACAACCATTGCCTGAGGGGACGAATAGTAAACCTGACAAGGATCACCAAGAACTGTTCGAAGGAGAACGAGCACTCACAAAAGATTTCTCTTGCATCCTTCAAGCGGCCATCGAAACACACGTACGGAGGGAAGCCACCATTGAGGCTGTTCCAGAGGATGCTGTGTGGAGCGGGCTTGGTGTAAGCCCAACGGTGAATCGGTTGATGAGCAATTTGCCTAACCTTTTGGCTCAAGCATTTTTGGCTCTTCAAAACCGCAGAGAAGACACCTACCGTGAGAACCGACGATAGCACATCTTACGAGAATTTCATGAGCGCCAGGATGACGGACGTAGAGAAGACGGACGTAGAGAAGACCGACGAAGGACAAATAATCCTTAAATTGTGAAGGGAGAGAAATAAAGAACACTGTTGGAAGCAGAAGAATTATGTTGATTGTATACAAAAGAATGAATTAATAAAGACTGTTGTGTTTTGGTTTATGTGTTGTGAAACATGAAATTGTACCACAATTAATGCCCAATTTATTGAATAAAGACAGAAACAAGAAATTAGAAACCGATGAGTGGGAGGCTGCGCAGAAGGCTTTGATTCTAGAACAACGTGTAGAACGTAGACGGAGGCTGAGGCAACTTGCCGAAGGACGACCTGCCGAAGGGTTGCCCGAAGGGAACCAAGGAGGTGTCACGGAAGGTGCAGAAGCCGAGGGAACCAAGGAGGTGTCACTTCCACTCCTTCCACTTCTTCAACTTCATCCGAGTCCACAGTGTGCGGTGCCATCCGAAACCCTTCCTCACCACTCGGACTCTCCAAATCTTCGGTCTCTTCCTCTTCCACTTCTGTATCCTCGTTTGAGCTTTCTTTCTCTATGTCTTGCTTCCTCTTCTTCCTAGCCGGATGGATAGCGTCACCATTGAGAGTGTCCTAGTGAATCTAGTAGTACATGGGAGGTTTATTTGTCTCTACTCGTCCCTGCAGCTGAAATTTCCCCTTCTCTGAGGGTATCTGCGTACGAACAACTTCCAAAAACAGGTAGATGGTGCAGTGGCACATGTAGAATGTTTTATGTTCTAGGGAGAGAAAGTCATGGATTTTATCCAAGAGCAGTTGCGACCAATTATACACCCTACCCAAGCTGAGCCCATTCATTAGGCTTATCATCCAGATAGCAATATCTGAAGCCCTACTGGCCCCTGTCAGCCTGCTCTTCACCAGGTCCATCAAACATTGCTTGTCGCCATTGGCAATGAAGGAGCGCTTTAGACCTCTGCTGTTGCTACTTGCCCACAAGCTATTCCATTCTACAGGAGTCAAATTACTATGATACACCAACCTCAACAAAAAATCTTTTCACTCCTTCGTCATTTTGGTGGTTTCTTTCAACGCGGACTCTCCTTTGTTTGGAATTCCAAATACCCTCTGGAAGTCATGCAGCTTGAAGGAAACCAGGATAGTGCAACCCTGGTACTCTATAATGGATTTCTGTCTGAGGGCCAACGGGCAGGCTGAGGCCACTAATAAAATATTGGTGTTTGTGATCTATAAGTCCTGCGGAGTTGAACAGGAAGATTGGGAAGAGAAGTTGCCATCCGTACTGTGGGCATACTAGACCACCTACAAAGTCATGACAGGCCAGAAACCCTTTCAGTAATGTACGACCAGGAGGCCATTGTGCCGATAGAATTCATGGTTTCGAGTTTAAGGATTGCAATGGAGAATGGCCTAGGAGATATGGAAAGCTTGCGGGACCGACTGTATGCGTTAGGCAAGTTGGATGAATGCAAAATGATGGCCCAATAGGCCACTAAAGCCGCCCAACAAAGACGAAAATTTTGGCATCACAAGCACATCCGACGCATGGAATTTCGTCCAGGTCAGTGGATGTTGAAGTATAATGGGTGGAATGAGATTAAGCTTGGGAAATTTAAAGTTCGATGGTTGGGGCCATATAAAATCCGAGAGGTAGCTGCGAATGGAGCAATTAAGTTGTCCACATTGGGTGACCAACTGATAAAGGAGACGGTAAACAGGTTGAAATTGAAAATTTACTACTGTAGGCAGCAGCGGAATGACCCAGTTTGTCTGGAGGCGGGGCCCAGCCGGACAAATTGAAAAGGTAATTATTTAACTTTTGTTAGTCAAAAAAAATAAAAAAATGGCGGAGAACTCATCGTACGGTCGATAGATTAAATAACTGTATGGACTTCAGTTTTAAATCTGTACGATCATAACATTGGCGGAAAGTGAACAAAATCCGTACAACCAAAGGGGAGACAGAGAAATCCGTACGGGGGATTGAGTTGAGCAGATAAATCCGTACGATAGTAGAGAGGAAGGAATCTGTATGGTGGCACAAGGGAAATCAATACTTTCCAAACCCGTACAAAACATTGAATCCAAGAGGAAATCCGCACGGTCACACAGGCACAAGGAATCCGTACAATTTGATGTCGTACGATGGTGATATTGTTCCACGAAATCCATACGGTGGCTAGATGCAAATTCGTACATTTTTATACCTATCCGTACGGTGGCGCATGCAGCAAATCAAAACCGTACGGTCACTAGAGATAAGTGGGATAGCGTTATTCGTACGACTATGTTACGTGATACCAGAAGCAAACCGTCCAACGGAGAAACCGACGACGATGTACAACATAGTGACTGGAGGCCATACAAAGTATTAAATCACAGGCGAGTGTGGAATCCGTACACCGACGACATAGGAAAGGGACGGGATTGCCCTTGAAATCTGTACAAGCATAACATCGTGCATACAACAAAGTTGTACGGGCATAACTGGAGCGGGCAAACAACGAAGTAATGGTAATTGGAACACATTATAGGTACTGCCGGTATCTCAAGAAATCAGTTAAATGGAGTTAGGAAAGCCAAGACTGGGGAAGCTAGACTGGAAAAAGCGGTTGCAACAGTTAGACCAACCGCCTAAGTCAGGAAAGATGGCAGAAGGAAGCACGACAGGCACGACAGGCAAGGGAAAGCGAGTGTTGCAGTCGAGAGTAAAAGTTGCAGGGCCAACAGATACAGGAAAAGGCAAAAAGAAGACAATACCGGAAAAAATCACACTTGACACTGTAACATTTGAAGGATTGAGTGGAAATGTATGCAGGACCTTGTGGCTGGAGACCCCAGATAATTATGTGATTAAGGAATCTCTCAGGAAAGCACAGGTGCACTGGGCAATTCAAATGCCCATCTTTGCAATTAGGGATTTTGAATCATGTCTGCGAATGATGGTGGCCACATATGACAACGCGACGAGGGCATCGACTTTCTCTTACTAGCAGAGCACTGTGACCGTCTTCTTTGCACTCGACGATTTTGCTAGGGTATTTGGCAAACTAGATGAGGGAAAGAAAATAGACAAGAATGCCACTAAGATGTCGCCAGAGAGGAAAGAGCAACTGCTGCGGTTGATTTGTCGATGTGATCTCTTAGAACAGGAATGGGCAACGATCAAGGTACCTAAGGGCAGAGGGTTGAAAAAGTCGTACATCGTTCCAAGAGATTGGTAGTGTTTGCTGGATTTTATGAAAAGCAGACTTACGGGAGTTAGCAGTGCATCAGACACGGCGGTACCCATGATTGCACTTATGAATGCCCTAAGGAATGGGACGGTGTACAACTGGGCTGCAGTCTTACTGTTGTTGCTCCACCAAAGCTGAGGAATATCAACTTGTTGCTCATCATGATACTGTTGTTGCTCCATTGAGAAATCTTCCTTTTTTTATTTTTTTATTTTTGATTTTTTTTAATTTGGGTTTTCTGGAATAAGAGAGATCTTGAATATCTCAGATTCAACTTGAAAGCTCAATTGGTTCCACCTGTGTAAAGTGCTTCCTTCTTTTCGCAAGTCCAATCGACGACCCAGCGATCACCTCCTTTCTATGTATCACTTCTGTTGAGCGTTGAAGATGGCTTTCCACTGTTCTTCCTTGGATTCAAGAGTTTGCATTTGCCTCCATGCCATCCTTTTTGCTTCAATTCTGTTGAGCGTGAAGAGGAGGATGCATATCCCTAAGATATGAATTGAAGTTCAACTGTTCAAACAATCATCACGATCATGCCCTCCTTCTAGTGCCAATTCTGTTGAGTGTGGGAGGAGGGTGAAAAAGTCCTTAAGATTACTGCTTGCAAATTATGAATTGATAGAATCTGGATTTCAGGTGTTTATCGCGATCATGCCCTCATAGCGTCAATTCTGTTGATGTGTTTTTATGCACATGAAAACACAGAATAAAATACCAAGGTATCTTATCCTCTCTTGAACAAAGTTATTCGAATGCTGAAGATTTGCCTAAGGATCAATCGAAATAACTCCAAGGCTCTTATATGTAGGGTCTCTACGTGTGGATAAGCTCTGTTGGTGTGATGTGATTATGCTGGAATCACAAGGGGACTTACGTTTGTATGCTTGAACGTTTAATCTGCTGGAACTTGAGTCCTAACTACTCACCGGGATAATAAAGAAATAGTAAAAGGTGAAAGATTCAGAAAGTCTACTCTAAGGCCTAGAATGCAAGAAGATGGATGAATGACTAGTTGGAGTTCTACTCGGCTAGGTCTCACCATCAAACTGAACAATTCGACACCGACTCAGTGCAATTTTCTAAGGGAATTTTGAAGATGTTCAAATCGTTACACCATTCGACACTGATCACCATTCAAGTTAATGCATGAACAATATATGCATAACAATTCGAAATTAAGCTCATTCAATGCCGGTTGATCATGCAGGGCGCCCTTACAATCAGTAAGAGGCTAGTGGTTTGGACTAGGCAGATTCCAAGCGAGTGCATTCAACAAATTTTTTCATTCAATCTAATTATTTACCATCTAAAGCAAAGATTCAACAAGAAACCATGCATATTGCAAAGAAACAACACACTCCACCATAACTTCAATGAAAATGGAGTTCATTTACAATCAAGGCAACAATTTGTTGCCTTCTCTTCCTACTCTACTGTAATTTGCTATTCCACTATTCTAGCTACTAACTCTTGACTATTAGCTATTCTAACTTCTATTAACTAACTATTAACCAACTATTAACCCCTAAAAATGAAGAGCTAGAGCTTTATATAGAGAGCTCTTTACAATTCAATGGCTCAGATTGATTAACAATCAATGGCTAGGATTACAAGTTGAAAACCTTAATTAGGGTTTGTTACAACAAACTCCTTTAGCAAATGAGAAAATTACATTCAATATTTGAGAACCAATAGGAAACAAGGGTAGGTACATTGGAGTTTGTGCCTTCATGAATAAGCGGGGTTCGTCGAATCTGGACACGCTGATGTGGACCCTTCTGACTTGAGAAACAGTGACTGAGATGCCACCTTGTCTGGTACTTCCTTTGTGATGACCTTTGGTCGATCCTCCTTTGTCTTTGATGTACTTGATGGGTGGCGTACCTTTCCTTGGCTCTCTTGTGTTTGATGAATCTTCTTCACAGTCAAGTCATTTCTTCTCTAGTAGCTCACTTCGCCTTGAAATGTTTGTAAGATCCTTCTTTTTGACATCCTGTGGTTTCTCCATTTAGCAGAATGAGGTCTTTGATGATGGTTAACTCCATTGCTTGCAATTTCTTGAACACTTGAAATCCTTCAACTTGGAAGCACTTGGAGTCCTCTCTCACGCATTTGAAGCGTCCTTGATGATGATGAAACTTGAAGAGGTCGCCCTTGTCCTGGCCTGATCTTGCTTTGTCTTTGATTTGATTGATCTGCAAAACAAACCAAGATGGTGTCAAGCACATATGATATACTCATCCTAACATGGTATTTCTCACTTCAAACTACCAACAAGAAGGTATTAAGATCAATTTCGCTTTAGACCCTCTGGAAGGACAGGCCCTATAATGAGATTCGCTTTGGACCCTCTCTAGGGATATGACCTATAATGAGATTTTCGCTTTGGACCCTTTGGAAGGGTTAGGAGCGAAATAGCTATTTTGCTCAATTTTCCTTCATAAAACTTTATTTCTCATCCCTTTTCTCATCAAAAACAAGTCTTTTGCCCTCGAAAATGCTTAGGAATAGGTTAGTTCAAAGGCTTAGGCAAGGTACAAGACTTCTTGAAGAAATTCGCTCTGGACCCTTTGGAAGGGTCAGGAGCGAAATTTGTCATTTAGCCTCAAATTCATCATCTCTTTGCCTCAATTCACTTCTCAAGGTAAGCATACATCAATCTTCTCTCAACCATGCCTTAGGGACCAAGATTTCGACCCCAAACAAGGAGTAAATAGAGGTTTAGGAAATTTCGCCCTGGACCCTTTGGAAGGGTCAGGAGCGAAATTTGTCTTTTGACGCCATTCATCTTCCATTCATCATCACTTTGCCTTGAACTTAACTTATCAAACCTCCTCTTATCATGATCAAGTCAATTCGCCATCAATTTAGCTTAAAACAAGGTCCTTTTAGTGCATTAGGCGAAATAGGGAGTCCTTCTAAGGATTTCGCTCTAGACCCTTTGGAAGGGTCAGAAGCTTAGGTGAAATTCGCTCTGGACCCTTTGGAAGGGTCAAGAGCGAAATTTTCTTTTCCAGACTCTATTCACACTCAACTTGCCTTGGACTTGCTCTTTGATCCTTTTCTCTCCATGATCTTGCAAATTTGCCCTTACTTTTGCTCAAAATGACAACCATTCAATGACTTTGGTGAAGAATTAGGTCTTTTGGAGGATTTTGCTATAGACCCTTTGGAAGGGTCAGGAGCGAAATTTGCTTAATTGCTCAATTTCTTTACATTTAGTGATCATGACCCAATCAAATGCATGCCTAAGGGTGCCTCTAAGCTCAATCAACCTCAATTAATGCTTTGGAACCTAAGCTTGATACAAATTAAGAGTAAGAAGGGAGATCTCAGGAAATTCGCTCTAGACCCTTTGGAAGGGTCAGGAGCGAATTTGGCAATTATGCTCAAATCCCTCACATTTTCATCACTTCACTTTGTTGTACACATCAATTCTCTCTCAATCACGCTATAGGGACAAGGTTTATGATGCAAATTAGGACCAAGAAGGAGATCTAAGGAAATTCGCATTGGACCCTTTGGAAGGGCCAAGAGCGAATTTGAGGAATTAGCCTTAGATATCATTCAAACATTCAAACTTAACCCTCATTTACATTGCTCTCGCCTTAGGACATGCTAACAAATCACCTTAAGGAGGCGCCTAGTTCAAAATGTTGGATCAAAAGTACATCTTAACAATTTCGCTTAGGTACCTTTGGAAGGTACATGACATCAAGAGGAATTTTCCTCTAGACCCTTTGGAAGGGTCAGGAGCAATTTTGTCTTTTAGTCTCAAATTCCTCATCCAACACTATTGCAACTCATTCCAAGGGCATGGATCAATCATTCTTCATCTAGTCAAGGCCTAGAAGCAAGGGTTATAGTCCAAGTTAGGACCAGGAGAGGTTTTTTAGGAGAATTCGCTCTGGACCCTTTGGAAGGGTCAGGAGCAAATTTGGTCTTCTTTGCCTAAATTCTTAATTTTCACTCAAATTTCCAAGTCTAATTTGCTTAGTTTGCCTCTCCAAAGGGATGGGTGAATGAAGTTTGCATCAAACAAGGCCATAAAATGAAGACTTCTATCCAAATTGAGGCAATGACCTTTTCCTTGAGAAATTCGCTCTGGTCCCTCAGAGAGGTACAGGAGCGAATTTGATGTTCTACTCTTAATTGCTTTCACCTTTCTTCATTCTCTCCTTCAAACTTCGATGTTGCACCTGAGTATTGCTTCCTGATCAATCCAAATCCTTAAGGGGGAGCGGGGGGGTCCTTGACGGCATTGACTCTAAGAGTTCATCTTCTTCACTTACCTCCCTGACTCACTCAAACTAAGTTATCAGACCTTCAAAACCAAGACCACATTAAGGCTTCTTCCTCGACTTTTGACAAGGCGCAATGACTCTCTCAAACTCAATTAAGACTCAACCCTAGAAACAAATTGTTGGTTGAAAATTTTGTACACTTGGGGAAATATACAAAATTGTGTTTTCAACCACAGCACACGAGTAAAAACTCTTCTAATTAATTGAATAACAGCAGTAACTACTTTCAAGTGAAATAAGAGAAAGGAAATGAAGTTTCCTGAAAGCGCAAAGACTTCCGTCACTTCCTTCGGGACGGGACAGCAATATCAAGCTCAAAGACTTGACTATTGGAAGTCCTATCTACCCTTCGCTATACTAAATTTTACAACGAATAAAAGACAACAGCTCAAAGACTGAAATGATTTATTCTTTTAACACAAAGACAAGAACTAATGCAAGCTCAAAGACTTGCTGCTATTTCTTATCAAATAGTAATTTTTACTCAAGAACAGACGCAAGCTCAAAGACTTGCTGCTCCTTCAAGAGAGTTTCCTATTTTAATTAATCTTCTCTACTGGCAGCTCAAAGACTCCAAATCAGATTGGACTAAGCTCCTTTAGAAACACTTGGCATAGAAGAAATAAAAGATTCAAACCCAAACATGTAGCTCAAAGACTCAAAACTTGAGTAATCCTTCTTTATTATTCTTCAAAAACTTTCAATCCACATACATAAGCCCAAAGACTTCTTGCTGTAAATTTGGCAGAGTTTTTGCTTGCTTTCCAAAAAGATGATAATTACAATGGACTCAAGTATTTATAGAAGAGGAGCCTTGAGAAAAAGGTGGGAGGATCCTAACTAACTTGAGAGATTCTCTCAACCACCAAGACTCATTCAATAAATAACTGAGACTTCATTAACTAACTAAGAGTTATTCCAACTACAGTCCTAATCGGACACAACTTGTAGTTGCCTTACATGTAATTACAAAAGTGCAAGTAATGCGTAACTTGCATTTTACAAAAATTACTTTTACATGTAACTTGTCATAACAAAATTACAACTAAAGATTACAAAAGAGGGAAAATTCAACCAAGTGTTGAAAAACACTTAAGTTGCATTCTGTGAAGACTTGAATCCTTGAAATTTTCGGATGCTCACTTGTAGTTCCTCGGGATTCGGTTCATGGGTGTTCTTAGCAACAACCATAGTCTTCACAATAGTGTCGTGACAGCGGAGGAGCGCGGAATTGTCTTTATCCAAGATAGACTGGATCTCATGCAAAAAGGCTTGGTGTTTCATCAATGCTTGAATTGAAGCTGCCGAGAATTGTTGGCTCCTCCATTCATTATGAATCCTCATCTGTAAATGAGCAAGAACCTCTTCTTCTGGAATCAGCTTTCCATCCTGACTTACTACATTGCAAGAGGCCCTTTCACAATGTGAGACAATACTTTGATAAACTTTATCTCGGAATCTCCTTGCATCACTGATCTCCTCAATGAGGGATTTAAGAACAAGGGTCTTGTTTTCCATGAGTTCTTCAAATTCCAAGTACATGACCCTGGAAGAGATGATGGCGTGCTCCTGCAAAATACTCAGCTGTTGTTGGGGCATGGTGCGCCAGATTGCCAGACTTTTCTCAACACTTTCCAGATTCTTTTTGAAAGTGTTAGAAGTCTGATCCAGTTTCTCCTCAATGGTTTCCAACTTAGACATTATTTGAAAAATGTCTTTTACCACTTGTACACATTGATCATGAAGCTGATCAACCCAGGAATCCAGTGCTTGTACTTTCTGAGCGGCCCTTTCCACTCCACGAATTGATTCTTGGGAACCAGAAGAACCTATGGAGTTACTCCCTTCAGCAGCAGGTTTTGTGATTTTATGAATGGCTGCCATAAGCTGTCGGTTTTCCTCTTCTAGCTTGTCTTTCTTTGCAAGAAGATCGTCACACCTTTGCACCAGTGAAGCAACAGAAAACTGAGCATCATGTTTAATGACCTCATGTGTTTGCTTGCCCAATTCTACCCTTGTAACTTTATAATCAGCAGCTGACATTTCATCAAGTGGCTTATCTGCAATAGGTTCCACAATTTCACCTATTTTCATCTTGTTACTATCAACAGGTACCCTAGAGATAGTCTTGGCCTTCTTAGCAACTTTGGATCTGGACTGTTTGAGTTGCTGGTAGTCAAAGGCATCAGGTGAAATCTCTTGCTTCTTCCTTTTCGGGATGAAAGAACTAAGCCATGGAGGCAAAGTCATCAACTCACTTCCAGTAGCAGCCGTAGGCGAAGGAGAAGAAGTTTCTGTTTGAATTACCGTGGTCACCCTGGGAGGAATATCTGTTTGGACATCGACCATGGTTTGCTCGGTTACCAATGAACATGAAGATTGCCTCATGAATTCTTCAAAACCAGAAGTGGAAGTATCAATTTCTGATAACTGAATGCAAGTGGGATTATCTTCGGGAACTTTCAACACACTTTCTTGTTGTCGATCAGGAGAAGGCTTGTATGCTGAAATGGGAACTGCATTTTGAGGAGACTCATCTACGAGCAAATCAAGAGGAGAAAGAGGTGTCTCAATGGAAACTAGAGGAATGACCTCGTGAGGCGAGTCTGAAACTGGAGACTTAGGCGCATCGTCAGATTGCTGCCCCTCTTCTGGATTATCCAGATCAATCACCCGAACATGGAACCCTGATTTTTCCTACCCACGAATAGTCGTCTCCTTAGGTGGAAGCACCACTGTACGACTGACTCGTAACTTGATCCTTGTGCCCGAAGATGAAGCACCCTCCTTGTTATCAATCTGAATCTCAAACTTCCATCCAAGAGGCCCCGTAGAATCATCTTCTTTACCAACCATGATTTTGATAAGTCTAACAGCATTACTTTTCAGCCATGCATTAGTGTTGGCCAAGATAGGCTGAAATCTATCAAGGATGGAGACGCACTCTTTGTGTGACCATTGGATCAAAGGAAGTGGAGCTTCCTCAACCCTCCGTGAAGTGTAATCAGGATCAAGTATATGCCCGTCATCGATCATCCCTTGTGGGATATCCGCCAAGTTCAAGTCAACAATTTGCTCAATAGTGAGCCTGTAGTAATCCATCTTTAGAACTTCGGCTTCTGTGCCGAGATCTACCTAGATGTCTTCAATGCAATGAACATGCACAAAGGATTTCTTGATCTTCTCCTTCATACATCTATAATCAAAATCAGCTCTAGGTTTGAACCTCTTAAGCTTGATTTCCTGCAATTCAGCCTCCGTGGCCTTAGCCTTCACAGATGTGACAAGGGAGTATCAACCAATTTTCAATGGGTTTGTGGTAGAGATCCCCATTCCAACCTTGTGTCTAGCAGACTGAAAAGTATGAACAGCCATGATCTGTCTTCCCAACTCCATAAGAATTATCTTATCGGTTGGGTATCTTGGAAGCATGTATGGCTGACCATCATAGCATCCAATCCTCATATAGGTGAAGGTGGGAAATTGCAGGAACAAACACCCATACTCAGACACTTTGACCTAGGCCTCATTTGATACTCTTTTGTTCCTGAGATCCATGTCAAACTGACACATGAAATATCCGAAGAATGCATCTTGGACTCTTCTGAAATGCAGTCTGCTGGGTTTCAATGGCAACTGGTCATAATATTCCCAAATTGGTATAAGCGAGTGATCACCCTTGGTAGAAAGACTTGGAAAGTGTCTAAGTGACGCTGCTAAATATACCAAATAAGAATTCATGAAGAAGGTCATAGTGGTAGGAACTGCTGCAAGTTCTTCGCACAAGGCATCGCTGATGATTTCACCCCATGAAATGTGATGTGACTGCCGTATGAACATAATGAATTGATACATCCATGGCTCAAAGACATTGGAGTACTCAAGGCCCATCATCCTGCTGAGAAGAGTGATGGTGTCTCCTATCTCCCACTTGAAGTCACAACGGTACAACTTGGCCCACCTTGAGAAGGAAGGTCATGGTTCTTGGATCCACCTATTGATGTGTCGCTTGCAATCTTTTTCCCTTTTCACATGATATTCTGCTGCGCTTTCTTTGGTGATTTCCATATAAACAGGTGCAGGAGGTATTCTGAAAACCTTCTCGATTGTATCCGCATCAAGGCGAATTATAGCTTCACCATCATCATTTTTGATGACTCTTAATTCCTTGTCAAAATGATGGGCGCATGGAAGAACGAACTCAGGTTCTAGGGCAGCCACTGGGAAAGAAGATGCATGATGAATATGGCTGTCCAACAGCCGCTGCAAGTTGTTATCTTGTGGATCTTTTACCCTGTTGATGAATTCTGCCATATCAACGTGCCCTATCTCCGTGTCCCTGATGCGATCCAAAGGAGAAGAAACCTGGGAAGGTGCAACCTCATTCCGGTATTTGTCATATTTGTATTTCATTTTCTTTGGAGTTGGAGATGCCGACAAATCTGACATTGATTGTGAATTTGGAATGTTGTGATGAAGACTTAAAAGAGTTAAGGCAACATCATAGTCAACTGCAAATATCATTCTTCTTTCTTCAAATGGGTAAAACTTTGATTTTTGAATTTCATGGTTTTGAGAGAGAAAGAGGGAAAATATGTAGAAATGGGAAAATCTTGACTTTGACCAATTTTGGATCTTGGGAGAATTTTCGCAAGTATACAAGCTGGAAAGGACATACATGCAATCGGGGTTTTAAAACCCGAATACAAGTACACTTGTAAATTCGAAAATGGAGAAATGGGCGAAAGAAGAGATTTTGACTCGCGGGAAATGATGGAAATGGAAAGTACGAATATGGGGAACATGAATGGATAGAAATGGGAAAATTCGGGAAAGTCATTTTCATGAAAGTGGGAAGAACTCTTCAACATGTAATCCGGTTTTTAAAACCCGAATTTGCAAGGGAGGGGTATTTCACACTTTTCAACTTGGAATTTTAACCAAAAATGATTAAATTCCTTAACCGTAGGGGAAGAACAAGAATTTCCAGCGAACTTGTAATCGAGATTAAAAATCCCGAATACAAGTAAAGAGGGAATTTTGGGAAGAACAATGCAATTCAACAATTGCATACCAAGGGAAAGATTTCTTTCACAAAAACCAATTTTTTTGGGGGAAGAACAACACATGCCAAAAATACAACTAAGAACGAAAAATAAAGAAAACAAGAAAATAATAAAATGAAGGAAAGAAAGGAAAGAGAACATACCTTTCTTAAAAATGCAAATGCTTCTCCAATAGTGCAACAATTATTGGAATGAAGAAGCAAAACCGGTAAAAAAGAGCAATCCGGAAATTCAAACCCTTATCCCGTTTTTAGCAAAAATGCCCCAAACTGATAAATGTAGCAGCAATCTCAAACTTGGAGGACCAAAATGCCAATGAGAGATTGCAGTCCAAGTTTATTAGAGCAAAACGCCCAAGGAGGAAGAAGAAGCAATGATGCCAAATGTTGAAAACGTTGCCAAAGGGAATTACGTGAAAAACGTGGCCACCATTATAAACTCCAACGACATCATTAAATGGCTCGAAAATCCTCCCACCCTCCACGCCTAGGTAGGAAAAGGCAAAACGATTTAGGAGAGTGGAGTAAAAATGCCCAAAAAGTGGATTAAAAGAACCACGTTTTGCTGATTTGGCACCAAAAACCAGCAACAATAAACTCTAAATGGCGAAAAATGTGTTTGTGAAAGCATGAGAATAGGATAGAATCCTAAACGCCTTGCATCTCCAGCAAATCTCCCCAAAAAATCGCTTTGACATCTTCAACAAATCCATTTTCCATGCAAATCGGGTTTTAGAAGACAAATGACAAGTTCGAATTGCCCAAAATGAAGCAAATCGGGTTTTAGAGAGAAAATAACAAGTTTTATTTTCACTTTTTTCACTTACATGCCAAAATTGGGTTTTTTAAGACAAATGACAAGTTTAAAAATTCACTTTTTCACTTACCAAGCCAAAATCGGGATTTTTTGGACAAATGACAAGTTTAAAAATTGTCAAAAATGCACTTGCAAGGCAAAATCCGGTTTTTTGGAGCAAACTGCAAGTTTAAAATACTTGTAAAAGGGAAATAAAATCCCTACAACAAGTTAAAAACACTTGCACATATGTAATGGGGATTTAAAATCCCTATTACATGTAAAAACCATTAAAGTAGAGGTTTTTTGAACAAACTGCAAGTTTACTTGTAGTTGAGCCAAAAAATCCCTATTTTAACTAAAAATGATCAAAAACCAATAAAAAGATAAAAACATCAAAGGGGAAACTTAAGATAAATTACAAGTAACATATTTGAAATAGAAGTGCACATGTAGTTGGTCAAAAATTCCCCTACAAAGACCAAAACAATGAATATCATTAAAACTTGCAGTTTGAAGAAAATTCTCCACCTGTAGTCGGGGTTTTAAAACCCGAAATTGAAGGAAAGGCATAGCAAACGAACCCAGAATTCGGCGAAATTCGAAACGTAGTTCGAGAATGGATTGAGGATTAAGCGAGAATGGACTGAGGATTAAGCCAGTCCAAGGATTAGTCGAAATTCTCCCATAGAGTAAAATTTTTCATTTTTTCATAAAAATTTCACCGTAGTGGTCCTTCATTTTTGAAAACAAAAATGAGGAAGCATTCGATAGAGACCCTGACTTGGACCACCTACTGACCCATTTGAGCCCAAGCAAACCATCCTATCCTTATGAGCTCTCTAGAAACTCTCCAATGCAAATATTAATAGCACAAAGCCTAAGAGACTAAGCCATGAAAACCAACCCCAGAAAGCAAAAAGTAGGGGTCCCCATTTGCAATGGGGCGATGTGTGAATGTGTCACAACATCTAGCGCCACCTCGAGTAAATGTTCCTGAACATTTTAGAGATAGACTCAATTGACACTTAGAACCTCCGGAAAATTCAACCCAATTTATCAAGAAACTAGAAAATGTACTCAAAAGTGGAAGGAGGATCCTTAACCTGATCAAGACACTTAGTCTTTGATTACCCACAGGTGTGCAAGTGTATTCATTCCCCTCAACAAGACGACTATGATCTTCAGGTTCTCCTGTGGTTGGCTACATAGTATTTCTAAACTTCATAAGCATCTTGGATAGAGCCTCGTTGCCAGTCAGACGTCCATCGTCCCGACGAGGTTATCGCCGCAATCTCACGAATATTGCTCCATTGCCAGTTGGGCGTCCATAGCCCCGATGGAGTTACTCGCATGTTCCCGTTAGGCAATTTTGATATTTCATTTCATTTTTGATTTTTCTCTTTCATTTTCTCATTTTTTCTTTTGATATTGCTTTCTTTGCTTTTGATATTCTATCAATTCCTTTGGCTTGTAAGCAGTGAAGCTTACTAGGGCTTGAGGATTGCGGTGGCGTTGAAGCAAGATTTTGGATTTTTCACTAATCACAGCTTTGCCTGAAAACCATAATGACTCGGAGTTTATTAATGTGTTAAGATTTAGTAATCAAAAGATGTCGACATCAAGACACATAAAATGATTCCCTTCCAAGTCAAGTACAAGTCCTGATCAGATGATAAAGATGGAGAGGAATAACCTCAGATTCAAAGCACTTCATGAATAGATATCCAAGAAATGAGTCTAAAATAAGATCCAAAATGTCGCCAATGTATGAGCAAACAACACAGACGCCTTTCTCACAAATGGAGGCTACTACTTAGGACCCTAACACTAAGCAAACAACCAACCCAAAAGCAAACAAACCCTCAATTGACACTCCAATAATCCCTCCTTGGAGTTTTCGGCTTTGGCCCTCCTATTTTTGACTGTTCTGCGAGAGACAAACTCCCAATTGTATACAAATTACTTTCAAAGAGTTTGGCGACCTCACCCTGTAAGTCTTGCGCGACCTCCTCGTCATTGTCGGATTACTCTCAGATTGAGTTCCGGTTTCTTCACTCGTTGTCGAGTGAGCGGCCTGGTGGGCGAGATCTTCGTCCGGTAGTGGTAGGTTGCTGGCAACCTCTACCAATTGGTTCCACGTACGCGGTTTCTGCCTCTCTCGACTACGGCTCCGACTCTTGCTCTGCCTTTCTGGATTCTCCGGGCCTTCAACAATCTCCCTCTGTCGACGTCTTCACTCGTTTTGCTCTGATACGTAGGGATCTCCGTTCCGACCCCGTGCCTATTTCTCTGTTGGTACGACGTCTGCTCGTATCCCTCTCTTCCTCTTTCCTACAACTTCTTTTTTTGTATTGCTGTCGACGACATTCACGATTGATTTCTTCCCTCTGCTCTTGCCGTTTAGTGAGGTTTCGTGCCAATAGTCTAGGAAGGCTCCCAAGAAGATCAAACATGACAGAATTTACTATGTACAGTGCCCTCAAGGATCGCTCTCTCCTGAGCTTCCCTCTGCATGTACTGAGTGACGGAAACGTCCCACAGTTCCACCAAATCCTCTGTTAGTTGATCCTCCTGTACTTCCGCCTGCGTGGCCTCTTTGTGTGTATCATCTTCAGTGACTATCAACTGTTGTTTGAATTGTTGGCCCATTAGTGGTTACTGCCTGCCGCCATATCGATCTCCGAAAATCGAATCGGCAACGGTGCCAAAATGTTTACGCCCTACGGTGAGTTGTTCAAGTTCACGGAATAAACAAGAAGTACACATAACATATAACCAACAACTTCAACTATATTTAGAACATAAATTAATAGTCACAACAATATGGGAAAAAGATGTTTCCTTTATTGCATTCCAAAACTAGTACATCGACAACATTGCCATGGTTCCCTTACATTGCACTATATAAGACCCAGTGGTTGGCGGAGATGCCAACTATCACAACTGCCAACTAACCCCCACAGGAATCAACGGCTGTCTTATTACACAAAACATAACTTAGCAAAATTATAAGTATTATCCTAATTGCTGCCTACCACCCTGTATTAATTGATTAGAAATCTAATATTTGATTGCATAAGATAGGGAAACTACAATCGTGTAAACCGGTCAATATATTTAAAATAGCATATGAAATCTGCAAGGGTCTCTTGCTCATCCAGAGAGTAGGAGGCTGCAGGGCAAAACAACCACAACTTATTGAATTTGAGAGATGTAAATCCCTTGGCCTACACACAAGTAAGTAACATGTTGATTTACGGACACAAAAGCTATACCAGGTTAAGAAAATGCCCTTCAAAGAATCTTTCAAAGTGCTTATTGAAATCATTGGGGTATCCTTTGCAGTGTAGCATGTACAACCTCTGTGACACCTCAGATATCTTGTTCTGTTTATGATCCATCCATTTAATGATTTCTAGTTTTTGTCTAGTTTTATTCAAATTAGATGGTGAATCACAGTATTTGTGGGAAGATTTCTTGAAGCATGCGTACAGTTTAATATCATGTTTCCACCTGGTTTTTCAAGGTCACATTTTGTTTCTTTATACTGCTTGAACACCTATTTGACTGCATGCAGACATTAATGGCAGTTGTTCTTAAAAGAAACAGACCTCCTAACACAGACAGAGGTTTGTATTTAAATAACCTGAACTAATCTTGAATCAAAGACTTCAAAGCTTGATTAGGAATGCTGAATGGAAAAACTGTTATCTCTCAAGAATGATTCAGTCCTTCGACCCTTAATGCATTGATCCAAAGCAGATTCAACTGTGCAGTTTTGCAATGTCTGATCCAAACCAAGCTGTGACAGTCTGCACTCTAACTTTGGCTTTGTCAGCAGTCCTGCAGATCTCACCACTATACTGTAGTGCCAACACCACAGTCCAATTCCATCACAAGGTCCACAACATCTCGTTGCTCCTCTGTCATTACTTTTTTAAGTTGATTGTAATTTGTTAAGTTTGCATAAAGTGTATGTGGCTTCTACATGACTCAGGTCCAATGACAATACTTTTTGGTACATGGCAAAGTTGTACAGCACTTACGTGGTTTGTGAGATGTCACAAGACCAATGAATGTAGCACACAGCTAGCTGACACGTTAGGAAGAAGACGAACAGAAGCTGAACCATTTTGTAAATGTTATCATTTTCAATCATCTTTTTGTAATTATATTTATATATCCACTCAACCCCTAAGTTCATTACGCATATTTTCATTTCAGTTGAGCAAATTAGCTAGGAGGTATTCCCCCAAATTTCCAATAAGAATTGTTACTCAACCTTTTGGGCCTTTGTAATCATATACACTACACTAGTTCAATTTTTTATTCATTATTCTGTCATGTGTCTTCTGAATGTGATAACATTACAAAATTGTTTTCTGTTGCATATTAATTCCATGATTCAATGGTTTACTAGCTAGATTATTTGGTTGTGCTGCGCACCATTTTGGGCCTCATGATGCAGATCATTGGTATTAGAGTAGATTTCATGCCACTTGGCTCATAGGATTGATCATCATATGCTTGTAAATACTGATGTACAACAACAAAAAGAAGAAACCTAATTCCTAGAAGAAGCTTTATATACCTCCCCAGATGTCCAACAACTCGCTAAGAACACTCTCAAGGAGTAGCATAGTACACTCTTTGGCTAATTCTATGAACTCATAATGCAGTTGGGTTGCTTGATTGCGCCAACTTCTTCCACCTGGCCTGCTAACATGCTTTGTAAGCTTAATCAAAACCCTTTCAATGTCCAGACCAATTTGGGCATTTAAGTTTTCTAAGCAAAAATGGATGCTGCAAAATTGGATGATTGGATCTGAGAGTTCAAATATTAATTACGCCAATGTGGTATAAGATAATTCAATTTGACAATCGGAGGTTAATTTTTCAGTTAATTGCTTCATCAGTGCTAAGAAAATGACCTTTATTGCACTGAAAATGTGTAAATTGGCTTCATATTGGTGGAAAGCTGACCATGGCCAATGTGAGTCTAATTTTTAATTCACATTTGGGAGAAGCTCGTTGTTGTTGTCTGCAAAAACTATTATCCTCAAAATACCATCAGAACAAGTACACGAAATCCTAGTACTTGCACCAAAGAAAGGATTAATTAGTGCATTAATGACACAAAGCAAACTCCATGACTTCTTCATGGCTGCTAATCAATGATATAGAACATGGTTACTTGACTCGGACTTGGCTTAGACTCGGTAAGCTAATTTTTGACCTGGGCTGTTAGGCAATGCGATAGACTCAACAAATTGAAAACAACATGATCTATAGAGATTTTTTCAGGATTTAAAACTTGTATCATGGACCCTTCAATAAATAAATTTTAAAGGCACAATAAACTCAAACCAAAGCTACTTTGATCACCTACAATAGTATACATCAATCATATGACTATAAAATGAGATTTTAGCTGAAGAAAAGAATATTATAAATATATAAATATATAAATATATAAATATTGTCAAGTGCTTTAGGTGTACAAAGCTCATGGATTATGATATCGATGATAACTAAAATAAAAAATCGCAATGTGTAGTTATGAAATATGGTAGAAGGGAAATTATATTGCTTAGCCCAAAATTACTATCTCTATGTGGAATTATGTGCTTGTACCTTAGACAATAAGCAACCAAAGGCATTACCTCCTCAATCCAACAAGGTGGAAGAATCCAAGAGCAATCTTCGAAGGACGAAATTGTGTTAATTGTAGGGAACAATGGGAGTCGGGTCATAGATGTTCTGCAAAGGGACAAGTACATCACATAGAAGCAATGGCAAATGAAGAAGTGAAGGAGGAAGAACTTCAACGTGAAAATTAGAAGAGGAAACAAGAATTGAAGTTCACAAGGGTAACATTGGCAACCCTTTCAGAGGCACCCAAGTATCACCCTTTTAGAATTCGTAGTGTTTTACAAGGTCATAAGTTGATTGTCTTAGTTGATAGTGGAACTACGCATAACTTTATTAATGAGGGTCTACTAATGAGAATGAAATTAAAAGCTGAAAACTTTGAAGGCTCCAAGGTAGTTTTGGTTGATGGACTTGCTACCCCTTGTAGATGGAGAATTTGATAGCTAGAAATCACTTTGGGGAGACATTAAATAAGTGAAGACTTCTATGTGGTAAGCATGGGTGTTACAAACGTGGTTTTGGGTATTCAATGGTTACATTCTTTAGGTAGAGATTGTCAAGATTTTCAAAAGATGGCACTATGTTTTAGACACGACAAGGAAGTAATTTTACAAGTTCTATCAGATGGATCTCGAAGGGTCGTGACGTCCAAAAGGATGGAGAGAGCATTTAGACATGGGCAAGTAGAATGGATAGCACAGTGTATGATTATCAATAGATTTGCTCCCAAACAAGGGAAGACCACCCATATTGATATCTAATCTTCTCTAGACAAGCATTTTGAGGGTTTTCAAGAATATTCCATTGGGATTACCTCCTAAGAGGGGTTGAGCAAAACATTGAACTAGAAGAGGGAACAAAACCAATCATTACCTGTTATCCTTGATTTTAGCTCACTCAAATTGTGGGATATCCCCTACGAAATTTGTCCGTTTCATAGGCAACGTCTTCTAAGCTCCTATGTATTAACAACAAAACTCCCCTTGACATAAATATCGTAGTAAAGTCCACTATTTTCTTTAGCAACATCTTATGTCTATATCATAGTTACAAGAGTCTCGTAGACTCATCTGGACACAATCAGCCCCAAGTCAAGAAAACTTAATGAGGTTCAAGCCCTCATAACTTGGGTACAAAACGAATTTGGTCAGAGTTGTCAAATCTACCAAACTCCTCTCAGGAAGACTCAACCAATTCAAGGAAAATTAGGAAAACAAAAGGGTAAAAAATTGAAAATGCTCGACATAAAACGAACGTTGAGCATTTTTTTAAGGGTTTGGATGACTCTTGACTGTTGGTTGAAAGCATCAAAATTATGAAAAATGACATGCATCGTGAAAGTCTGTGTGATGTCAAAGGCTTTGATTTGGTTTTGGTGGTCCACACCAGAGGCATTGTCCTCAAACCTTGCAAGGGGTGCTACTTGTTGTGACCTTTTCACACATCGCCCCATTGCAAACGGGGACCCCTCCTCTTTCCTACTTTTTCGGTTTTGTTAGTTTAGGGTTTTGGCAGTCAAGTGGCAATTTTTGATCTTTAATGCTCAAGTGTTATTTTTGATATGGTCATGTTTAGAGGTCTTCAAGATGTGAATAATGTTAAATCTTTAAGTTTTGAAGTCAATGGGATGAAAGTGTTGAAAAAATCTAAAAATGTTAAAATGATCCTAAATTTTTGTTAGTGTTGAAGTTGCAACTTGCTTTAAAATGTGAGCGAAAATGATAAAAATGTTGCAAATTGATGTGAATTTTGTGCACAAGTGTCAAAAGTCCCTATAGGAGTTGTTTTTCAACTCCTAGGAGGTAAAACAAGTAAACAATGCAAAAAGTCTCGATGGACTTCTATTTATCAGCCTTGAAATCTTGACGAAATATTAGAAGTCCTGATGGAGATAAAATTTCCATTGCCTAAAATGATAAAATTGGATAAGTTTGGACTTTTGAAGTGTCAAAATCAACTTAGTCCCGATGGAAAACTTTTTTCCACCAAAGAAATTAAGGCATAAAGTAAAAAGTCCTGATGGGAGGTGTTTTTCCACTTAGTTATAAAGATAAAAATGGACAAAGTCCCAATGGAGCATGATTTTCCACTCCATTTTGAGCATAAAGTGTTGAAAGTCTTGATGGAGGTCTTCACTCCCAAGGTGCCTCTCTCATTTATCCCGAGCTTATGAAGTTCATCACTTTCTCAAGGCCAAAGGACCCTCATAGAGACAATTGTAGAGTGATTTTCAAATCCTTCGGGGAATGAGTAAGAAGTAGGTGATGGCATAGGATAAAGTTTGATGTTGAGAATGACTAGCTAAATGAAATGATGATTGATCTTTGACCTGTGTCCATCGAGGATGAAGAACAAAAAGGAGGTCATCTGGAGATGCTTGGGATATACTATGCTCTACAACACTACCATTAGAAGCATCGATTGAGCTGGAGGATTCGCTGGATAAAGGCAGAGAGAGAATTCCATGCCAACATCTTGAAGATGTTAGTGAGCAGACCTAAGGACAGAGTAAGAAGGATTGGATGAGCAAGTACCCCTACCACCATTAGCGTGGCAATAAGAGAAAGGCCAGGGCGAGGGATTGACGGAAGAATCACAATGTCATAGGGCCAATTGGTGTCGTTTCCAAAATTCTGGAAAATAGTCATAGGCACATGCATAGAATGCTAGAAGACAAGCGGAAACAGAAAAAACAGCTGGAGAACAGCAAATAAATTTATTGTAAAGGCAAGTGCTTTGTCGTAAGGTGATACTTGTGGGCCCAGTTTAATGCAATTCAAAAGGGGGCCACAAGCTAGTTAGTTCCCAGCTACTAGATTTACCCCTTTGTGCCTTGAACCTAGTGAAATTTTGTCTTCTAGTGGGATTAATTGAAAACAATTTTAGGTAGCTGAAAAGGTGGTTGATGGTTGTTAAGATCATTAACTAGAAAGCTATCATAAATTCTAGAAGACAAATCAGAGCCATTGGATGGATGGAATCTTGGCCATTGATTCAAAATGTAGAACCTATAAAAGGCCAATGCCTCTCTCATTGTAAGGGGTTAGAAAAGTTAGAATTTTAGAAGTAGCAGTAGTTAGAAATAGAAGTAGAATAGAGTAGGATTGTTGGATAGAAATTGTTGTAATGGCAGTTGGAGTAGATGACTTAAACATTGGAGCATGGTGTTTTGCCATTTGCCCTGATTTGTTTGCATGGTTTCTTTTCATCAACTTAGTTAAATGTTCAGTGATCTTAATGGTGAAGTGTGACGGTATTTGATCTGATTTCAGGTTCATACCATTGGAGGCTCGCTAACTGTAGGTTTCTGTGCATGGTTAGTCGGAGCCTATTGTTGCTTTTAGTTCAACTGTGAATGTTTGTTTCATATTGCGCCAAAATTGGGTATCTAAATGAGTATTCACAGTCTGAAAATCCTTTTATGCCCCTTGGAGCTTTTGCTGTTCTTGTGGAGTTTGAGTATAACTCTGGCTAAGTAGGAACTAGTTTTATTTGAAATTTGTCTACCTACAACACCAACCATTATTGTCATTTTCCCTAGGATCTCTAAACCCTTATCCCTTTTGCTCTTTGTTTAGCCAGTTCGAGAAGTAAAGCATCACCAGATAGCCATACTAGAAGCAAACTAGCTTGTCAAATGCATAAGTCCCCTCGTGTTTACCAACAAAACACATAAACATTGAGTTATCCCAAGCAAGTCAAGAGTTGACAGTTGGAACCTTGAGGTTATCTCTTATGATCAGCCCAAGTAGCATTAGAGATTTCCTTATTCAAGAGAGGGTAGGATACGCCCAACATTCTATTATGTGTTGACCGAAACTGCAAGCTTACACCATCAATAGGTAGTAAGAGATTCCCTTGAGTTTCAAAGCCCTTGCGTACACGTATATATTCATACTTTGAGAGAGAAAATTTAAATGGTGCATCAATAGAAAGAGGAGTTGGTTGATGTCCATAGAAACGTTGCCTTAGTGTTGCACTTGTTACTAATCATGCACAAACAAGGAAGATCGGAGTTGGGCTCATAGTAACCCCTCCTTTTCGTCTTTTGTGGGTGAGCAAAAGAATTTGTGAGTTCTTTCGAAGGGTCCTATTTATACATCGTGATGGAAATGTAGGTAAGTAGGTTTAGGGCTATGCTAGTGATGGTGGTGTCCTAGTTTAGGGCTATTCTAGTGATTGTGGTGTCTTGTTTTGGTAAAGATTAAGAGTAGAGGGTGGAATGCACATTTATCACGTCCTAGTCTTCAAAATCCTTGATAAATGTTATTTAGCTCTATGTTGTTTAGGTGCCAGTTTTTGGCTTGTTGGGTTTTTTTTGAGGACTATGGGCTTCATAGTAGCCTTTTCACCTATAGGGGTTTAACTTTGTTTTTATTTTGGATGCCGTTTATGAGTCAATGTATATATTTTATTATCTTATTCCATGGGCTGTGGGGTGGTAGATCCCTCAGTATTATAAAATGTTTATTACATACACATCAAAATAAACATATAACATGTACTAGAAATGGAAATGATGGAAGTTGTGATGAAAATGTTAGTCAACAACTCAATAGTCTAGAAAAATGTCGTTTTTTAAAGCAAAATGCAACTAATTTTTTTTTTCAAAATGCATTTCATTCCAT
This sequence comes from Cryptomeria japonica, assembly GCF_030272615.1. NCBI lineage: Eukaryota > Viridiplantae > Streptophyta > Pinopsida > Cupressales > Cupressaceae > Cryptomeria > Cryptomeria japonica. Next base: position 763,398,815 of record NC_081407.1, on the reverse strand, counting down.
TCTTTTAACATTTTTACAAATAATGTGTTTTGTTTGGGTGATTTTTGAATCTAATGATGGAGCCATGAATTGTGCTAGAATGACATATGAAATTTTTTGGTTTGCAACTAATTGCAATTTCCTACATGTAATTTCCGGGTTACACTTCTATGATTTTGGGTAAGATGAAGGACAGGTGAGGCTAGAGCAGGCCATGGTTTCCTCATCTTTGGATGCTGGTCTAGAGGGTTGGTCTAGATCTAGGGATGCGAGTTAGATCTGTAGTAGAGAAGCTTGGGGGCGTGGTGGGGTGAAATGTGGAGGGATGTGGGGAGTAGCAAGTTAAGATGGGCAAGAGGTTGGAATAGTCTCAGCAAGAACTCTCCTTTGCTTGACATTCTAGGATGTGCATAGTTATACTAATTCTCATATATTTATTTCGCTATCATAGAAGATATTGAAAATCGTGTAACATGGCATGCTTTATATGTCTATGCTGATGTATATGATGCATACACAACCTCTTTTTGGCAGGCATGTACATATATCTTTTATTTCATAGAAATCTTAGAGAATAATTTTGCTACAATTTAATGCCTCTTTGGCGCCCTTGAATTTGAATGCAGTAGTTAAGGACGAATTGGTAGGTATAAACATTCATCAAACTAGTTATTGATAAAATATATATTTTTTAATTTGTCTGGCATTAAATTTTGCACATGCATAAATTATATTAATTACTGCTTGCACATGACATAGTAAATCAGTGAGAAGTTAATGATAACACGTGGCTAAAAGGTCAATGTTTGTAACTACTTTCTATCTTTGCATGGAATTTTGCAGGTTTGCACACTCCAATACACAAAATCAGATGTCGCTTTGGCTGCGACCTCATATTAAGGTAAATGATAAGACAATTTGGATGTTGCTTGGACACTTTTTGAACTTTCTCCTTTCTAGGGTTGTGCAACGAAGTATCCTTCTTTTTGTGTAGTGTTACCGCAAGTTTGGAGATGCAGCTTTTACATTGACCCGATTCTTTCGAGACATGAGGATGCCTGTTGCTTCAAAGGAATTGATGACTAATGACACAAACAAAAGTATGTATACTTTTATTCACACAGTCTGTTGTCTTTGCCATTATATCCAGGACAGCTGTGGTAACATACGATTCATGGATGTAGCTCTTATTTATGTGTTTACATGCCCCATTTGTGATTGTTTGCTAGATGAATATTTGATACTCCATATTGTTTTATAAATACCATGTATACTTTGTAAATCATAGACAAATCTTTTAATAGAAATGGTAAAATGATGTAAATCTCAGAAGGGATCTAAAACAGTATAATGAGAGCATAATTTCACCTTTGCATAGCCTTAACCTCCTACACTTTTTTGCAACATCTCTATTTTTTTTTTGGTTTTTTGATTTTCTATATGCAGTGAACAAGATTGACTGAAAACTATGAAAATAGTGAACAAGATGGAGAGGAGAGAAATCGCAGGAACAAGATGGAGAAATAAGAGAAACCAAATGCAGGTGGATGATGAAGTCAATAAATTTTCATGTTGTCTGCACTGCACCTCTATTGACAAAATGCAAGAATTAAATGTAGATAGATGATGACACCAACATATTTGCATGTGGTCCACAATGCTCATCTATTTACAAAATGTAAGAATGGTGGACAAATAACAATGACTAATGCACGTGGTCCTCACTATATCATCATTGAGCACCACTTTGGAGAAGAAAAGATGACCAAATAGACGGCAACCAGGGAGATTTAAGACACTTGCTCTAATACCATATTCAAAATGGAGAAACAAACAGACTCAGGCTCAAATCCACAAATTCAGTCAATCATCTTCAATACACAAATGATTACATTCAATGGTTTTATAAAACCATTCAACTTTTTAACTATCTGAACCACTAACTACCAACTAACTCATAACTGATAACTTACTAAAAGCTAACATATAATAAATTAACAACATGTTAATTGATTGTGTAATACATTATTCTGTGTCATGTACTATAATTTCTGGCAGGCTCAGCTTTCAAAATTGGTTGTAACATGTTCTTTGCTACTGCTAACAGTTGCTTAGAAGATTCATGACCAGTGTAAAAATTACTTGGAAGATTCATGATTAGTGCAAAAAAAATCTTTTATATGCGGAAAACTGTAGTTGTTAACTGGATTGCAAAATATACAATCTATCAAGCCTAGATTTTGCTTTCTGTTATGGAATTTAGCTTTCTTATGGAAGAATTTGTAGTTTTAGATGTTGAACATGTAAATCTGCTATGATGCTTTTGTTGGATATATTTGTATGCTATGGTTGAAGAACATGTAAATCTGCTATGATGCTTGTGTTGGATAGATTTGTATGCTTTGGTTGAAGAACATGTCATACAGAATAATTTGTAAAATGCAGAACTGTTGAAAAGATCCAATGCTATATGTCATTTGTCAAATTATTTATGTTTTGGAAGACTCATTTCAAATGCTAAAGTGTCATTTCTATGATGAAACTGGCTTCTTTTCACAATCTTTGTACCATTTTTGAGTTTTAAGTTGTTATTATGCTGTATAGTGTACAATCTAATCTGGTCTTGTTTGTGCTGGTTTATGGATATGCATGCAGGCAGTCCAAAGTTATCATCCAAGGAAGTGATTGATGTACATTTGGCGGATGATGGACCTAATTTTAACTCAAGTTTATCAGAAGTTACACAAGGTAAGAACGTGCATCCACATCAGAATTCGTTATACATGGAAACACGTGCTTATTTCTTTAAAAAATAGTAGGATCTATAGCAATTTGAAGAAAAATCATAAATCTTGATATTAGTCAAGGTTTCTGAGCTATGATCTATGTTACCAATGTTAATTTTGTAACGTCGGTCATACTATTTCATGCTTCTGATATATTTATATTAATTTGATTACATATACTAATATGTTAACGTTAACTAATGATAAATAAAACCAAAGTTAACTTATCGTGTTTGACCAACGGTTACACCGTTCATGGTATCGGGTGGTAAAGCGATTCTCAAACAAGTCGCACTCCTTCCGATCGGGTAAGTAAACGGTGACTAGTTTATATATTGTGGTGAGAGTTATGTAGGGAAGAGATGTGTCTTCCCACGTGGTATCGGGTGGTAAAGCGATTCTCAAACAAGTCGCACTCCTTCCGATCGGGTAAGTAAACGGTGACTAGTTTATATACTGTGGTGAGAGGTATGTAGGGAAGAGATGTGTCTTCCCACGTGGGAAGACATATCTCTTCACTACGTAAACCGTCATCCACTTATATAGCATGCTTACATTGAGGAGAATGTACACACCGAAATTGATAAGTGTGGTGCATCTTTAAAACACGCTATAGCAGATAAAATACAACTTTCAGATCATATCTCCATCTCTTCTATTTTGATCATAGAATTTTAAAAGAACTTAACATGGTATCAGAGCGAAGTTAAGGAAGATCGTATTACAATTCTGTAACCATCTCATAAACTTTCACCAGGCTCTTACTAAGATCACATTCCTATAATCCTAATGGCAACCAGAGTTAGGTTTGAAGATAGATTAGATGGAGCATCAAATTTTGTATCTTGGAAATTCAGGGACATGGTTGTTTTGAAAGAAAATAAAATTGACTCCCATGTCAAAAGTGAAATTTCTGAACCCTTTGATGATACGGAGAAAATTCAGTGGAGCAAGGACAGTGAGAAGGCCCTTAAGATAATTGTGGATTCAGTAAGAGACCACATTGTACCAATTATTTCTAAATATGGGACGGCCTTTCAGATGTTCAAAGCACTAGCTGACATTTATGAAATCAACAACACTAGCAAGGCTCTCACCCTAAAGAATCAACTACACCATATAAAGATGAATAAAGGAGAAACAGTTACATCCTATTTCTTGAGGATCACTGCGCTTAGGGATCAACTATCCACTATTGGACATCTAGTAGACAACAAAGAACTTGCTATGATGGCCCTAAATGGACTTCCTACCTCATGGGAATCGTTCATTCAAGGAATCAGTGCTCGTTCTAAATTTCCTAAGTTTGATAGATTGAAAACCGATTGCATTCAAGAGGAATCTCGGCTTGTCACAAGAGGAATAAAACAAAACAATGGTAATGAAGACATTCGAGTTCTAAACTCTAATTCCCACAAGAAAGGAAAGAAGAAGAACTTTAAGAGAAAGAGGGACAACAACTCAAATGGGAAGAGGCCTTCAAAGAAGAAGAGAGACATTTCTGAAGTACAATGTTTCGGATGTGACCAATATGGGCACTATGCAATGAAGCGTATAGACAGGATCAAACAACAAGCTTCAATGGCAGAAATTAAGAAAGGGAGTAATTTCGAGAAGCTAGTCTTCTACTCAGCCCTCTCTAGTCAAGTCACCTCCAGTTTCAACACATGGGTGATTGACAGCGGAGCATCTCGACACATCACTGGATTTCGTGAGCACCTAGATACACTTGTGGAAAGTTCAAATGAAGAAGTGACAATTGGTGATGACTCAAATTATCCAGTTATGTGAATAGGAACTTTCAATATCAACCTAAAGTCAGGCATATCCCTACAGCTGACTGGAGTTCTATTTGTACCAGGTATAAAGAGAAACCTTGTCTCAGTTTCTGCACTTGAAGATAAGGGTTACAGATTAACCTTTATGGAAGGAAAGGTACTTGCTTGGCCAAAGAACTCCACCATCAAGAAAGCCCACACCATTGGAGTAAGACAAGGAAGCCTCTACAAACTTTGCACCACTCCACCTCTAGCCTTGATTCATGAGACTCCAGATTCGAATGAACTTTGGCACAGAAGATTAGGGCACCTTCATTTCCATGCCCTACCTAAGATAGAGAAGATGGTGATTGGCTTACCCAAGCTAAGTCAAAAATCTGAAGGAGCCTGCAAAGGGTGTGCCTTGGGAAAGAATACTAAAGGGTCTTTTAATTCTAGCAACAGTAAATCCAAAAATGTATTAGAATTAGTTCATTCTGATTTATGTGGGCCCATGTCTGTACCCTCATTAGGGGGATTTTTTATATTATGTAATATTTGTAGATGATTATTCTAGGAAGACCTGGATATATTTTATGAGGTACAAAGAGTTTGAAGAAATCCTTTCTAAATTTAAGGAATTCAAAGCTCTTGCAGAAAATATGACAGGTAAGAAAATCATAACCTTAAGAACAAACAATGGGGGGGAATACACTTCTGATATGTTTAAAGATTATTGTATAAATGCTGGGATTAAGAGGGAGTTAACTGTACCTTATAACCCATAACAAAATGGAGTAGCTGAAAGAAAGAATAGGACTATAGTAGAAGCTGCTAGGGCTATGTTGTTTGACCAAAATATAGAAACCTCATTTTGGGCTGAAGCATCTAGGACAACTGTGTACATTCAAAATAGATGTCCTCATTCTCTTCTTGACAATAAAACCCCTGAAGAAGCCTTTACTGGCAACAAACCTGACATAAGTCATTTCCGGATCTTTGGGTGTCCAGTCTATATTCATGTCCCCAAAGAAAAGAGGTGAAAGTTAGAACCTTCTGGAAAGAAAGGAGTATTTGTTGGGTACAATGAAAGCTCTAAAGCCTATAGAATAGACATACCTGGTCAAAGACAAATTGAACTAAGCAGAGATGTCATCTTTGAGGAAGACATAGCATTCAGGAGGTCCAAAAGCTCTAATGAATTAGAACACCAAGGGCTTGGATGAGGATTCCACCCCTGAGATTCAGAGGGAGACCCCTGAAGATGCTGAGCATGAAGTTCAAGGCTTACCTTTAGAAGAAAATTATCCCGAAACTAGGAAGAGACCACTTTGGGCTAAAAAGATGCTTCAAGAAGGTGAAAATTATGTTGCTCCAAAGGGGACCTTCAGAGAAAGTAAGAGACCTAACCTATTTTCCAGTTATACTGCCTTGATGAGTGAGATTATTGATGCGGAACCTTCCTGTGTTGGAGATGCGCTCAAGCATCAAGTTTGGAAAGATGCTATGTCAGAGGAGTATCAGTCAGTTGTGAAAATTGATGTCTGGGATATTGTGCCTAGGCCTAAAGGCAAATCTGTGGTATCTTCTAAATGGCTCTTCAAAATCAAACATGCAGTAGATGGCAGCATTGAGAAGCACAAAGCAAGGTTTGTTGCTAGATTTTTCTCACAGAAAGAAGGTATTGACTATGAAGAGACATTTGCTCCTGTTGCCAGATACACTTCTGTCCGAGCAGTTTTGACTAATGCAGCATCTAAAGGATGGAAAGTCCATCAAATGGATGTCAAGACTGCTTTTTTGAATGGTAAGATTGAAGAAGTTTATTTGGAGCAACCTGAAGGTTTTGTGATTCATAAGGCTGAATCACATGTCTGCAGATTAAAGAAAGCTCTTTATGGACTGAAACAGGTCCCCAGAGCATGGTATGAAAGAATTGGTCACTATCTCTTGGAATTAGGGTTTTTCAAGAATGAAGCAGATCCAAATCTCTACTACAAGGTAATCAATGGTGAATTATTAATTCTTATTCTTTATGTTGATGATCTACTAATCACAGGAGAGGATAATTGTATTTCTCTATGTAAGAAAGAATTAGCCTTTGAGTTTGATATGAAAGATTTAGGAATTTTTCACTACTTCCTTGGATTGGAAGTTTGGCAGCAGGCAGATGGTATAATCCTTAATCAAGGAAAATACACTATTGATATACTCAAGATATTTAGAATGTTGGATTGTAGATCCATGACGACACCTATGGAGACAAATTTGCACAAGCTAAAGGAAACAACTGTAGATTCAGAGTTTGCAGATCCTACACTCTACAGATAGATTATTGGATCTTTGATGTATTTGGTAAACACAAGACCTGATATATGTTATGCTGTAAATGCACTAAGTTAGTTCATGTGTGAACCCAGGGAAATACATCTTATTGCTGCAAAGCATATTTTGAGATATCTTCGAGGAACTATTGGTTTTGGTTTGAAATATAAACATGTAGAACTCGACCTACATGGATTCACTGATTTTGATTGGGCGGGAAGCATAGTTGACAGGAAAAGCACATTAGGATGTTGCTTCAGTTTAGGATCATGAATGATCTCATGGATATGTAGAAAACAGTCTTCATTTGCTCAGAGTTCTACAGACGCTGAATACATTGCAGCCTCCAAGGGAGCAAGAGAAGTTGTATGGCTCTGGAAATTGCTTGTAGGACTGTTTGGTCATCCCTTAAATCCTACTATCATCTACTGTGACAATCAGAGTTGCATCAAGCTTTCAATGAATCCGGTATTTCATTGCAAGTCTAAACACATTGAGATTCCTTATCACTATGTTCGAGATATGGTGGAAAGGAATGTGATCCGACTGAATTATATTAGTTTAGGTGATCAGATTGCAGACATTCTTACCAAGCCTCTCTCCAGGATCAAGATTGAACACTTTAGAGATAAACTTGGTATGGTTGAAAATGTTATTTAATTTTGAGTCTCATTTATTCTGATATACTAATATATTTAAAGATGTTTAGTGTGTAAACTCTTTTATTTGTCATGTGTGTGACTCCATGACTGCATGGGCCTTCTGTAAACATTATTGAAGGGTGACGACTTTTCAATAATGAACACTTGTTTCAAATTGATATTGGAAGGTGACGATTTTACAATTATCAATTTAACTATCTTGATGGATATCATGTGACTTGATATCTGTGGACATGTCATGATAGTATATATATCTCTGAGACGTTATGGTAGATATCTATTGGTTGATATCATTAAATAAACCATAATTATGATAGAGATCTTCATGGTGAATATTATGAACATAATATTCGTGAACATGCCATGAAATCATTATCAGTATGGTAGGCATCATGTGACTTGATGCCAGTGCACATACCTTACTTGATAACTATGAGTTATGGTGAGTATCATGAGACTTGATATTCATTGTTGAACCATATCTCTGAATATCACTATGGTGTGATATCTCCTCTCTTCACAATCAATGGATGAATTGTGATGTTTTCTCTAACATTAAATGTGTCCTCCCCAGTTAAGAGGGAGTGTTAATTTTGTAACGTCGGTCGTACTGTTTCATGCTTACGATATATATATATATTTGATTACATATACTAATATGTTAACGTTAACTAATGATAAATAAAACCAAAGTTAACTTATTGCGTTTGACCAACGGTTACACTGTTCATGGTATCGGGTGGTAAAGCGATTCTCAAACAAGTCGCACTCCTTCCGATCGGGTAAGTAAACGGTGACTAGTTTATATACTGTGGTGAGAGGTACGTAGGGAAGCGATGTGTCTTCCCACGTGGGAAGACATATCTCTTCACTACGTAACCCCTCATCCACTTATATAGCATGCTTACATTGAGGAGGATGTACACACCGAAATTGGTAAGTGTGGTGCATCTTTAAAACATGCTATAGCAGATAAAATACAACTTTCAGATCATATCTCCATCTCTTCTATTTTGATCACAGAATTTTGAAAGAACTTAACAACCAAGAGACACGTCTACTACCTCCTGAGATGCGTCTCCGGGACGTCTCTGGAAACTTCCCGATGCACAGGCCATTTAGATTGGCTATGTTACCAGCAGTATAAGCAATTTAATTTCAAGTTTTGTTCAATTTTAAATTTAACATTAAACTTTACCATTGTTCTTGTTTTCAAAGTTCTATGTCATGATATTTTCTAGATATTATTAAATTATATTAAAAAAAATTGGCATCCTCGAAGTACCCCTTTTTCCTATTTTTTGAAAATTAGTTGTATTAGTACCGGTACCAGTCTCCAATGTCTCCAAGTACCCCGTCTCCCAGTAACCTTGGTTTTGATTACTAGTAAAACTATTGCACATCCTAAAAGTGGACTATCAGTTTTCTGAAATTGTGAATGAAATCATCTTTCTTGTCGAAGTGGTACTTTCTTTTGGCACTATTTTCTTTGCTTTTATTGCAGGTTTTAGTTTGGGAGACTTTTTATGTCACTTGTCATCTGAACTCAGGAGTTTTATGATTGTCTTGGAAGTTATGCAACTATATTTTGGATCTTATTTGTATTGAAACCTTGAATGGAAGTCTTAGCTTTGAGAATTGATTATATTCATTTCTTTGCATGTAGAAAGGTGTACTTTTAATTGTTGTAAAATACTCATAATGGTTCTTATTTTGACAGAATAGTGGGTTGTTGGGCCAACCTTATTAAAGGCATGGGTTCCTTGTGCTTAACACAGGAAATAGAGTCAAGTCTTTTCCATATGATTGACACAACCATTTGTTTATTGTTTAGATTAGGCCCGACTTTTGGGTGCTCTAAATGCTTGCGTTACTTCCTATTGTGACCTTTTCACACATCGCCCCATTGCAAATGGGGTGCGTTTTGTTAGTTTAGGGTTTTTGACAGTCAAGCGACAATTTTGAGTTTCAATGCCCGAGTCCCATTTTTGATATGATCATGCCTAGGGTTCTTCAAAGTGCTAGTAATGTTTGAATTTTAAATTTTGAATTCAATAGGATCAAGTGTTAGAAAATGTTAAAATAAAAGGTGATCCTAAATTTTGCCTAAGTGTTTTGAGGTTGCAACTTGTTGTAAATTTGAGCATAAATGTGTTTAATTGTTGCAAATTGGTGTGAATTCTGTGGTAGAGCGTCAAAAGTCCCTATAGGAGTCGTCTTTTCACTCCTAGGAGGTAGGAGGTTAAATAAGTCAAATGTGCACAATTTCCCAATGGATCGCAATTTTCCACCCCTCAAATCCAGTTAAAATGTTATAAAAGTCATGATGGGAATGGAATTTCCACTAAGCGAAATGATAAAATTTGACTAGATTGAGCTAATACAAGGTGAAAATCATCATAGTCTCGATGGAAAACGTTTGTCCCCCATGAAATTAAGGCATAAAGGCATTTGTCCCAATGGGAAGCGTTTTTCCACTGAGTTTCAAGTGTTTTTTGGAAAATCTTGATGCAACTGGATTCTCCACAGAGGTTGTCCCGATGGAGGTCGTTTTTCCACCAAGCCATTGTGAGCAAAAATGTACAAGGAAAATGAGTCTAGATGACCCACATTTTTCCACCAGGAGGTAAATGACCCAGTTAAGTGCAATTACTTGTCCAGATGAGGTTCGAATATCCACTAGGGAGGAAAACAAGCAAGACAGAGTGAAGTGTGGACAAGTTTGTGTTGTCCCGATGAGGTGTGGATATAGTGATAGCATCGGGGGTGTGGCTGCATTTGAATTGATTACTCCATCGGGGGTGCAAGCCGGTGTTTGTATTGATTATTCCATGAGAATCAACAAAGTCCAAGCCCAGGAAGAAGCCGTGGAATGTGGCATGGTTGGAGTCTTTCACGCCATCAACCATAGAGCATGCGAGGATATTGGCTGGAGTTTTTGATACTGAAGACACTGCGGTCTAACAGGTGCACTATGAAACATTTATTCCAATAATATAGAATGTGTATAACAATTGCTCAAACAATGCTATGAAGATTAATTTGGGACTGTATGTATTTTATTAATGAAATTCAAAGGCCTTGCAATGCTTAATTGGTTAAATTAAAAATACTCTTCTGCATAAATTGGACAAACACATTTATATGTAGCCAGTTTAGTAAGGAATTTTACATTAACAACGAGTGGGTCCTTGAGACAAGGCGTCACCACTCCAGGTTACTGTTGTGACGTATTCACACATCGCCCCATTGCAAATGGGGACCCCTACTTTTTTGCTTTCTAGGGTTTGTTTCTAGGTCTTTTAGGGTTTTGTCTATTAGCCTTTGCATGCTCACTGTTGCCAGAGGGATCACTAAGAGAGAAAGCTCTGTTTTAGCTAAAGGTGAGTCGGTGGATGCTCTGGGTTAGGGTCATCTTTGAAAGTCTTCCTTAGGACAAGGTTTTGCTCTTGTTGCTAATTGTGTCTTGTTTGAGTTTAAGGAGGTCAATGAAGCTTGGTAAGTGAATATCATCTTTGAAGGTCTGAGTTAGGTCAAATTGGTGAAGTGATGAAGTCTGGATTGTCATCCTGATCTTGAAATGTCCTGAAATTTAGCTAAGTCTGGAATGTCATCCTGATCCTGAATGTGACTAAGTCTGGAAAATTGAAGAATCCTCCAAAAACTAGATTTTGCATTATAACTCCTGGAGGTCCGAAACCACTCTCAAACATCCTGACAGTATATAAGGAATATAACTTAAAGTATAAGAAAGAAGAAAGATATAAGGAAATGTCACTTATACTTAAATGTTATATTCCATATATGAATCATGACGGAGAGACTAAAATGTCAAATTTCGCTCCTGACCCTTTGGAAGGGTCCAAAGCGAATTTCAATTTCGCTCCAGACCCTTCCAAAGGGTCCAGAGCGAAATTCTCCATAAGACATTCTACTTTGACCCAAACTTAGAACTAACTCATTCCCAGGCATTATTGAGGGCAAAACACTTGTTTGGATGAAGAAATGTGAGAAATGAAGTCAAGATTTGAGCCTAAATGTGAATTTCGCTCCTGACCCTTCCAAAGGGTCTAGAGCGAAATTCTTCCTAGACACTATTTTCTCCCTTGTTTGGGCTAACATCCTTGTTCCTTGGACATGGTGGGGGTAGATTGATATGTTCTTGCCTTAGGAAGTGATTGAAAGGATTGATGAATGAAGATTTTGACCTAAGACATGGATATTTCGCTCCTGACCCTTCCAAAGAGTCCAGAGTGAAATTCATATTTCCTCTATTTTGCTCTTTAACTTGACCAAGTTTGGAACTTCTAAGGCATGATTTGGAAGACTTGGATGCATATTTGCCTTGGAGAGGAGGTTTGAGGCGATGAAATGATGGAAATCAACCTAGAAGAAGAATTTCGCTCTTGACCCTTCCAAAGGGTCTAGAGCGAAATCCTCCATTTGACCTTCTTTTTTGCCTTAGGCCCTAGGTTAGCCTTGTCTGGAGCTAGTTTGATGGTGGATTGCCTTGATTATGATGACAGGACCTTGAAATTGATCAAGTTTGAGAGAGAATTGGATAAATGCAGTGGAAAATCAACCAAGAATGAGGATTTCGCTCCTGACCCTTCCAAAGGGTCTAAAGCGAAAATCCCCATAACTCTCATTTCCTTTCTAGTTTTGGCCAAGTGTTGGTTTCTAAGACATGTTGGAAGGTGGATTGATGTGTTCTTGCCTTGAGAGGTGGTTGAAAGCATTGGAAGATGAAGATTTTGACCTAAGACATGAAATTCGCTCCTGACTCTTCCAAAGGGTCCAGAGCGAAATTCATTATAAACCTCATTTGCTCCCTTGCTTAGGCTACAAACCTTGTTCCTTGCGTGGAGAGTGGTGTATTTTTGCCTTCCAGAGAAGATTGGAGTTGAAGAGTCAAGCCTAGAGTAGGAATTTCGCTCCTGACCCTCCCAAAAGGGTCCAGAGCAAAATTCCACAAAACCACTCTTTTCTCCCAGTTTTGTGCCAAGTCAAGTGTGGGCCAGGGTGAGATAGGATTGGATATGTCCTTAGGAATGACTTTGAGTTGCTAGTGATCAATAAATTTGAAGGAATTGAGCAAAAACTAGGATTTCGCTCTTGACCCTTCCAAAGGGTCCAGAGCGAAATTCCTAAGATCACCTATTTCCTTTGCAAATCAAATCAAACTTTTGGTTTTTATGGCTTAGGGAAGAATGGAGCAACGTTTCCTTGGCCTTTGAGGTGAGTTGAAGTGAGCGACATGATAGAATTTGTCCTAAAACGCAAATGTCGCTCCTGACCCTTCCAAAGGGTCCAGAGTGAAATTCTCTATAGGTCCTGTCCTTGGCCAAGGTCCAAAGCGAAATCCTCCTTTTTGGTCTTTTTGGAGGTCAAATCAATGATGTCTTTAGGAGAAAGCGATTCAAAGGTCAAGAGAAGTTCAAGGCAAGGAGATGATGAAATTTAAGCTAAAATGCAAATTTGGCTCCTGACCCTTCCAAAGGGTCCAGAGCGAAATTCTTATAGGGCCTGTCCCTGGAGAGGATATTGAGCGAAATTCCATTTTGATGTCTTTTCATTAATGATTTAAGGTGGAAAATGCTATGTTGAAATGAATATGTCACATGTGCTTAATCATCCTTTGGTTTATTTTGCAGATGGGAGGAGACCAAGCTAGGATGAGGACGACCTATTCCAGTCCATCCTCATCAAGGACATTCCAAAAGCATAAAGGTGGACTCAAGGTGTTCAAAAGCGTTGGAAGACTACAAGCGTTCAAGAAGTTGCCAAAACCTTCACCTCACCGCACTAAGGAACCGCATGATGACAAAGAAAGGAGTTGCTAGCACTTCAAGGTGAGGTTTGCTACTAGAGAAAGAAAAATTGACAGTGAGGAGGCCTCATCAAGCACATGGGAGTAAAGGAGGTACATCATTCGTCACGTCAAAGACAGAGAAGGATCAACCAAGACACAAACGTCAGACAAGGTGGCATCCCAGTCATTTTTCCTCCAGTTGGATTGGTCCACCTCAGCATGTCCAGATTCAATGTACCTAATTTATCGGGGACGGCACAAACTTCGGTGTACCTACCCCCGCTTCTTATTGGACCTCACTCCTGGAATGCAATTTTCTAATTGGCTAAGGAAGTTTGTTGTAACAAACCCTAATTAGGGTTTCTATCTTGTAATCCTAGCCATTGGTTCTAAGTCAATCAGAGCCGTCAATTTGTAAGGAGCTCTATATATAAAGCTCTGGCTCTTCATTTGTAAAGGTTAATAGTTAGCTAATAGTGAATAGTTAGAGATTAGTTAATAGTTAGGAATTAGCAAAAAGAGATAGAGATAGCATTTTAGAGTAGAGCAGAAAGAGAAGGGAAAGATTGTTGCCAAGATGTTGTTGCAAAAGACGTGTAAACTTCATTGAAGGAATGGTGAATTCTATGTGTCGATTCTACAATTTGCATGGTCTCTATACTTCTCAAATTTGATTTCATGTTATTAGGTGAATGGAAGAAATTTGTATGATCAACGGTGAAATTCGTATATCCATACTACTAGCGGTTTGTTGATTGCAGACTTGCCTTGCATAGTCAACTGGAATCATTCAGCTTAAGTTTAACTTCAATTATCGCTTCTTCATTGATATGCATCAACCTGACGGTGTCCATGCTTGTAGCGGTGATCTAAACATCATAAAGCTTTCCTCAGAAGATCGGACTAATCTTGTGGAGATGATCCTAGGATGTCAAAGCAAGACTTAGTTAGAATTTCATCAAAGGTCATTCATTGCTCTTACGTTCTTAGTGTTAGAAATAGATCCCGTTCCAACCCTTATCCTTTTTCCTTTTTTTCAAAATCAAGGGCCAGTGAAATTCCACGTTCCAGTAATATCCAAAGCGAATCAGAAGTTCAGGTCGTCAAAAGTAAGTCCCCTTGTGATTCCAACAAAATCACATCATACCGCAAAGAGCTTATCCACACATAGAGAACCTACGTATCAGAACCTTGGAGTTACTCCGACTGATCCTTCGGCGAGATCTTCAACAGTTAGGAAACTTTGATCAAGAGAGGATAAGGTACCTTTAGGTATTTTATTCTATGTTTGGTCGTGTACAAAAGACACATCAACAAAATTGGTGCTAGAAGGAGGGCTGATCATTGTCAAGCCACGATCAATGGAACTTATCAAGCCATATTTACAGAAGATATCCAGAGTTTTTTACCCTCCTTTGCGCTCAACAGATTGGCGCTAGAAGGAGGGCTGATCATTGTCAAGCCGCGATTAGTGGAACTTATCAAGTCATATTTAGAGAAGATATCCAGAGTTTTTTACCCTCCTCCGCGCTCAACAGAATTGACGCTAGAAGGAGGGCTGATCATTGTCAAGCCGCGATCAGTGGAACTTATCAAGTCATATTTAGAGAAGATATCTAGAGTTTTTTACCTTCCTCCGCGCTCAACAAAATTGGCGCTAGAAGGAGGGCATGATCGCGATAAACACTTGAGCAAATGAAATCTAGATTTTATGAAGTCATATTTTGAGGAGTTATATAAAACTTCTAACCTCTCTTCATGCTTAACAAAAAGCAGAAGAAAGGAGGGCGAACACGAACTTTTGAATCGAAGGAAGATCAGTGGAAAGCCTTCTTTAATGCTCAACGGAAGTGATACAGAGAAGGAAGGTGATCGTTGGGTCGTTAGTTGGACTTGTGAAAGAAGGAAGCAAGCTGGAACCAATTGAGCTCTCAAGTTGAATTTGAGATATTCAAGATCTCTCTTATTCCAAAAAATCCCCAGAAAGTAAAAAGCAAAAAATCCAAAAAAAGGTAAAAAACCAAAAAATCCAAAAAAAAGTAAAAAACCAAAAAATCCAAAAAAAAAAAGGTGAAAAAAAAAAAATCAAAAAAAGTGAAAAATCAAAAAATCAAAAAAGAAAGATTTCTTGATGGAGCGACAACAGTTTCACGATGAGCAACAAGTTGATTTTCCTCAACTTTGGTGGAGATTAGATACACAGCTTTATCCACACAGATTGTTTGAGTTTGCAAGGCCAGGGCAGTGTCGGGTCCATGAGATAGAGAAACATGATGAAATGCATTGCTTGAAATACTTGTCAAGAATGGAATCGGCAGCACAAGAAAAAATCTTTTTTTGGGATGTCCCCAGACCAGAGGCCGAAGAAAGCAATTTCAGTGTCCCAGAAACCAAAGATCCTCTTCTAAGCTTCCTCTGGATGATCGAGAATCAGCTTATTTTGAATGGTGAAATGCGTTTAGAAGGCATATTACTTCCATTGTGGTGTAGAATTCACAGTGCACCTCATTCTGAGTTTACTTGCTCATTGTGTGAAATGGCCATCAATCAAGTCAGAAATTAGTTTGGAATGCCAACTTTGTCCGAGGAAGAGTGTATTGTGAACAAATCTTGGGGTACACATCTTGCAGTTGAATTCAGGAGAACCTATGAAAAAGACATTGCTCCAGCACCTGATTGTGAGAGGGACCAGTTGCAGGTTGATGATTCAAATACACCTGATGATCAATGCATGGATAGCTCACCATGTCTTGCACCTGAAGAAGAATACCATGAAACCAAAGTTGAAGAAGCAGTTGAGAATGCTCAGGTAGTGATAAAGGAAGATCCAAGAGATGAACAAGCAATTAAAGGAGAAGATGAATCATTCCTCGAGGAATTTTCATTTATGCTACAAAAGGAGATCCTTGAGAGTGAATTGCAAGAGGTCTCAAATGGCATTCTTAAAGAGGACAATCAAGTTGACATATTGAACAAAGAACTACAAATCATCATAGGTGAGCCCAGATGTGAAGAACAATTTAAGGGGGCGCTCAAGGACGTCCTCACTCTCATGATATTCGAGGGAGCATTGAAGGATCATATAGAGGAAGCACAAATGGAATCGCTACCAAATTTTTTTCAAGATAGGCAAGTTATGGTGAGTGATGTGATTCATCATCAGCTTCGACCTCCCGAGACTATGCTTGAAGATGAAATGCCACCAAAGATTATATTTGATCAACTAGAGGAGATGTTTGAAGTTCAATCCATCAAGGAGACTCTCATTTTTGAAGATATGCTGACAAAATATCATGAAGATGCCTGGTTTATGCAAGATGTCTCAATGAAAACAAAGAATGTTGAGCTATTCAAAGGGGCGCCGAGCTTGTTTCAAGATGAGCTTCCTAATCAAGATCAACACACTGTGAATGCTCGTGGAATGGTTCATCAATGGCGACCTCCTAAAGCAATCGGTGACCTCGCTTCCGACAATATAGTTCCATCTGAGCCTGAAATATGTCAGGTTGTCTCTTTCCTTAATCCTAGCCTTGAAAGTTATTATGATTTTGATTATGGGGATTTTGGGAAAACAACTTGCATTTGGATTGATCATGGTCCTAACGAATTACCCCAGTTGATCATTTTAAGTGAAAACTTGCCTGAATATGAGAGATGCATGGTGAGAGCTTGCTTTTCTGTGTTTAAGGATGAATTTGCTCGATTGAGAACCATCACGTTTGCCATGCTCCTATTGCACTACCTGAGAAACCATGTAAAGACATGTACATATTTCGCTTCCTTGAGTTGTGTTAAGTCTGGGAGTCTTGTATATAGGTTTAGAGTAGGTTTTCCTTTCGTGTGTTTTATATTAGAGGTCTTTTGAGCCTTGTTCTTAATTTGCCTTGAGTCATTTGATTCATGATTCTTTAGTGGCTCAAGTAGTTTAGTTCGTTGGCTTTTGGTTTGCTTTAGTTTAGTTTGCTTTGAGTTGGTTGTCGGTCGTTTGCTTTTAGTTTAGGTGTCTTGAGTGGGAGCCTCCATTCGTGAAAAAGGCGTCTGTGTTGTTGCTCACACACTGGCAACATCTTGGATCTTATGTCAGACTCATTTCTTAGATATCTATTCATGAAGTGCTTTGAATCCAAGGGTGTTCCTCTTCAACTTTATAATCTGATCAGGACTTGTGCTTGACTTGGAAGAGAATCATCTTCTATATCTTGATGCCAACATTTGTTGATTACTATATCTTTACACATTAATAGATTCCGAGTCATTATGGTTTTCAGGCAAAGCTATGATTAGTGAAAAATCTAAAATTTGACTTCAGCGCCACCGCAATCCTCAAACCCTAGTAAGCTTCACTGCTTACGAGCCAAAGGAATTGACGGAATGAAAAAGCAATATCAAAAAAGAAAAAAATGAGAAAATGAAAGAGAAAAATCAAGAAAAAATGAAATGAAATGAAATGTCAAAATTGGCTAATGGGAATATGCGAGTAACTCCATCGGGGCTATGGACGCCCGATTGACAATGGAGCAATGTTCGTGAGATTGTGGCGATAACCTCGTCGGGACTATAGACGTCTGACTGGCAGCGAGGCTCTATTCAGGATGCTTATGAAGTTTAGATATACTATGTAGCCAATCACAGGCGAACCTGAAGGTCATAGTTGTCTTGTCGAGAGGAATGAATACACTTGCACACTCTTGAGTAATCAAAGACTAAGTGTCTTGATTTGGTTAAGGATCCTCCTTCCACTTTGAGTACATTTTCTAATCTCTTGATAAGTTGGGTTGAATTTTTTGAAGGTTCTAAGTGTCAATTGAGTCTTTATCTCCGAAATGTTCAAGAACATTTATTCAAGGTAGTGCTAGATGTTGTGACGTATTTACATACTTAGGGATTCAGGGAATCACATTGGAACCATACAAGCTTCCTAGGTATCCAACAAATAAGATGGTTCTACTTGAGGTAGTGAGACAACTTTTGGAGTATGATTTCCTCCAGAAGGAGAAGCACATAATAGGGATAACTTTTCTTATCACACTTGGAAATATGATGGAGGTATGGCACACCGCGTTCGTAGCAAATTCCGTAAATGAGGAATTGGAGTTTTATCATCTTGGGATCTCTAAAGGTAGGGATTGATTTGATCCATTTCAGAGAATTGTAAAGATTAAAGGAGGGAAGTTCATACACAAAATCGACATCGAGGACTATTGGGCCAATCTCATGGATGAATTTGCAGTTAGAAGGAATATGTGGTATTGTATGTTAGTGGACTTCGTGAGATAGTGTAGCCCCTTCTCCATTCTAGATCAGGTACAAGATGATGGGGATCACATCCATCGGCAATATGTAAATGAGAAAGACAAGGCTATTACGTTGCCTAGTTGGACGTAATCTGAGTTGGTAGATTTGAATGTTTTGATGAGAGAAGTAATTGATTACTCTAGAGAATAGGTGGACAAGTATGTCAATGAGTTGAGAAAAATGAAGGTCACCTTTACCTATGATAAGATGAGAATGAGGAGTCCTCTCTTGATGATGACGAGAGAACAATAAGCAATGTTAGAGCACATAATGATGAGGAGAGGCAGGCTCCCAAGAGAAGGAAAGGTATAATTGGAGAATTGCAAGCTAAAGGCAAGGAGATAGTAAGCTAGGAGTCAAGGCAAAAGAAACATAAGTCTAACACTCCTCAATCTACCATGAGTTCTGTTGTGACGTTTTCACACATCGCCCCATTGCAAATGGGGACCCCTACTTTTTAGGCCCTCCCAGTCTTTTGGCTTGCGTTTTTGGAGTCTTTTCGCAACAGTCTCGTCAGTCTCTCTGCTTTGCAAGTGTTTGGGGGTCATATTGATTAAGTCTGCTTTTCGTTTGAGCAAATTTGGTTAAGTCTAGGACTCGTTTTGTTAATTTTAGGGTTTTGAAAAAACTGAACTTAGAACTGGAATCGAGACCCTTCAAGGAACCTCCCAGTAAAATTTGAGCCAAAACTGAGCAATTTTCTATTTTTAGAAAGTTCCTATTTTTTACGGATTTTGCTGAGTCCAGGAATGTCGTCATTTTGCCAAAAATCAAACTTACTATTTTTAGTTATTTCTATTTTTAGTAAGTTTTTATTTATAGTAAGTCATTCTCGTGTCCTGTCTAGGGATCTAATGCTGACATTTTAAAGGTTTCTATCTTTGGAAAGTTTGTTCTGATAGGACCATTCGAGCAAGGTGACAAAGATCTGGCATTTGCAACTACTTCTAATTCCGGAAAGTCAAAAAGTAGACAGGGAGGGTCAGAAAATGGTTAAGTGCTGGAAGCCCATTCTTGAAATGGAAATCTCAAGAAATTTGTTTGTCTGGGAAATCACCCCAAATTCTTATATGGTGGCCTGATCCGGAAGAAGCTCAAAATCCATCCAAGTCCGGAAGAAGCATGAAAAGATGAAATTCCTCCTCCATAGTGAAATTCCGCCCAAACACTCAGCAGGGTGCCAAAATGGAGGGGTCATGGAGGATTCACAATTTGATGAAATTCCTCCTCCATAGTGAAATTCCGCCCAAACACTCAGCAGGGCGCCAAAATGGAGAGGTCATGGAGGATTTAACATTCAGTGAAATTCCTCCACAAGCAAGAATTCCGCCCTAGAAGGTACCAAGGCACCAAAACCACCCTACAATGGAATTCATGAAAAATGTTGAAATCCTTGCCTTGGTCAAAATAGTGCCCAAGAAGGTCACAGGGCGCTAAAGTTGAGGGTTCTTGGAATGCAGGATAAAATGTTGAATTCCATGACTTAGGTGAGATTGTGCCCTAGGAGAAAGGAGAGCGCTAAAGGAAGGTGTGCAGGGAGAGATTAAGTGCATGAATCCTTCACCAATGCAAAACTCCACCCAACACTCAGGTAGGGCGCTAAAATGAATGATGCATGGAAAAGACTAAAAATTTATTCCTCCTTGAACAAGTGAGAATTCCGTCCTAGGCCAAAGGAGGGCGCTAAAATTAAGCTACCACGGAATTCACAAAAAACATCAAAATTCTTCCTTCCTTGGAAGGGCGCCAAAAAGAGATATCCATGGAAAAGGTTGAAAGACTCAAAATTCCTTCACAAGTGAAGAATTGTGCCCTGACCAAGGAAAGGATGTTGAAATGGCTAAGTCAGAAAAAAAAAATCAAGGATGAAATGATGAATCCCACCATGAAGAGTGAATTCCACGCCTAAGTTGGAAAACTGAAAATTTGTCTGAGGCACGCGAAAATCCAGGTATCAAGGAAGGACATGGGAAGGATGAATTTCCTCTATCAAAGTCAAAATTCCATGCCCAGTTAGGAAGTTGAAAATTTTCTAAGGCATGGAAATAATGAAATTCCTTCACCAAGCTGAATTCCACGTTCCACACCTAAGTTTGAAAGTCTGGGATGGAAATTTCCAAGGCAAAGGAGAATCTCGAGGGTCAAGGAGAAATGAAAAGCAGAAATCCCCTGGGAAATTTTTAGAAAAATCCATTTTTAGACACCAAATCTCATCGCAATTTCAAATTTTTTGCAGATTTGGATTCGTAGGAGAATTTTCTATCTCTTGACCCGGGACCTAAATTTTAGGAAAGTTCCTAAAAAATAGGAGATGTGAAAAGTTGGTCAAAAAGTGCCCTGCAGACATGATGAATTCAAAGAGCACAAAAATTCCTTCCTCAAGGAACAAATTTC
Source organism: Cryptomeria japonica (assembly GCF_030272615.1). NCBI lineage: Eukaryota > Viridiplantae > Streptophyta > Pinopsida > Cupressales > Cupressaceae > Cryptomeria > Cryptomeria japonica. The sequence continues at coordinate 763,377,805 of NC_081407.1, read as the reverse complement.
TAGAATTTCATCTCCAATTCCAAAATGTGCCCAAGGTTGGAAGCAAAACGTAAAAATCAAGGTTTGGGAAGAAAGGTTCAAAATTCAAAGAAATTCCTTCCTTAGGGAAGAATTGCGCCCAAGAAGAAGAAATTCCAAGAAAGTGGAAAACTTGACTAAGTTATGGAAATTCCTTCTTTCACGACAGAATTCTTGGAAAAGGTGAAAATTTTGCTAAAGTGTTGGAAATTCCTTCCTTCAGGATGAAATTCCAGGAAAGGTAAAAAATTGGCTAAGTGATGGAAATTCGTTCCTTCAGGATAGAATTCCAGGAAAGTGAAAAATTGATAGTGTTGGAAATTCCTTCCTTCGGGACAAAATTCCAAGCAAGGAAGAAATCACACCCAAGGATGAATTGAAGATAAAATTTCTAAGGCAAGGAAGGAATCAAGGATGAACTGATCAAGAAATTTCCCTCCGGACAAATTTTGAAAAATCCATTTTCGGGCATCAAAAATCATCCAAATTTCAAAATGATGATAGATTTGGAGTCGTGAGGGAATTTTCTCTCTCTTGGACCGTGGAGCCCTATTTTTGGAAAGTTCCTAAAAAATAGGAGATGGTGGAAAATCATTAAAAATCTCCTCCCAACCGATTGATTAGGTAGGCGTGAGTGATCCCTCAACCGATTCGGAGTTAGGTATGCCGATGTACCAGATTGGGAATTCGACCAGCCTTAGCAATCGAGAGAAAAGAGGGGCGCTGGTCATAGTTTCTCCGCGGCTCCCCCGTCATTTGAACCCACCGATCTATGAACCTCCAGTAATAGAGGCAGTAATAGAGGCAGTAATAGAGACAGTAATAGAGACAATAATAGAGATTATCTATCTGTCCCCACCAGTCCCCCCAACCTATACAATAGAACCATAGAGAGAAAAAAACCAGAGGGAATAGACAGGGCATCCAACCAGAGAGAACAGGAGAGGACCCTCCTCACATCGAACTACAATCTATGCCCAACCGACTAAACTAGACATCCCCCTTACATCGAACTACAATCCTAATCCAACCAGAGAGAACAAGAGAGGACCCACGGGGGCCTCGACCCATAGGGAGAGGGGATAGAACAGGTTGAGGCAGTACTGGATACTCTATTGGATGGATGGGTGCCTTAAGCACTAAAGATCCATAATCACGCGCTGCCTACTATCTATAGTTGTAGGGATTGGGCCAACAGATCGATATAGGGTGTTTGATTAATCTCGATTCGATGTATTCGGATTAGATTGGATTAGATTAGTTCGATAGAGAGATTACCGCGGAGGGGGTTGCCTATTACACTTCCCCCTCCCCCCCGTGGGGGTAGGAGTAGAGTGCTTATCTCAAAACGAGTGTCAGTTGTTAATACCTCTACCCTGCTATTGATGCCCCACTACACTGTAGCTAAATAGCGGGGTAGTGGGGCAATCGGGGGATAAAACGACTCTTTTTGAGTCTGGGGCGGGCCATATGCTTTTAGGTTGAGGACTCGACTGGTCATTTATGTGCGGGTCGAGCACCCGGGCAACCCTTGTGGGGCAACCCCGCTATTCAGCTACGGCAACTGGCGGCTTTCGCGGGGCCTGTTGAATACGGCGGTGAATTGCCGTATTCTTAGAAGCGTCGGAGCAGTGGATGGCAATGTGATAGTGGTAGCCACCTAATGCAGTGGGGTCGTGCTGCTCTCGCGCTGTAACGATCCTTTGGCAATGGAATAGGGTGCGTACCCTGTCCATGATGATATGCTCGGTGAGAGCCGTAGGGTGCCCCTGCATGGGTCAAGGTGATCAGCACATATCGTCGCAGATGAGACCCTTGTCGATCCTTTTTTTTGACTTCGGGTTTTGAATGACGCAATCGATAGCGCTATCACCTGGCGGGACACTCTCTATCTCCTTACCTGCAGGGGGATTGGAATTTGACCATTCAGGAATCCGGAGTGTCGTTGGGGCAGGATTCGGAGGGACGCGACGTATCCACCAGAGGGGGGAGAGAACAAGCCGAGGGAGCTCCACACCTCTCCTCCCCTCCGGTGCCGATACTATCTATGGAGGAGGGACTAAAGAGGAGTTACTTCTGTCCGATCCCTATTCAGTCAAGGGATTGATTCCATGGCCCGCCCCCTCCCCAGGCTTCGTTCAGTCAGTCACTCCCTCGACTCGGCTCACCGGGTCATAGCTCTCACCGACAGGTGGAGCATAGCACGGGGCATGCTATGACAGGAAACTTTCCTCATCGGCCTGCCTACATTCCTCACTTACAGGTAGGGCATGGCTCTCACCGGCGGGCATACTATTACAGTAGCTGTAGTAGTTCAACCCCTCTGGTCTTAGAAGCAGGATTCTTCGTGTCCACTCCCCGGCTACTCGTCCACGGCTATCCACTTGTCCACGGCAAGGAAAGTTCAAGAAACTTCAAGAAAATTCTTCATGGATCAAATTCTTCTCTCCTAAAGTTTTCCATCTCCAAGGTTGTCTTGCCAAGTGGCAGCTGAGCCAATGCACGCTGAATTAATGAAGCATCTCTTTGCATGCAGCCGTTACATTTATGACATTATGGATGATTCCTTTTGCATGCAGCCGTCACGTTCAGGAGATGATGGTTCATTTATGGCATCATGGGCGATTTTTTGCACGAGGATACATTCATTGCATAGTGGGCACTTTTTGAATGTAATGGTTAATTAATGCTTTATGGGTGCCATTTTTGGCAAGATTGTAATTAATTGTATATGGGCTTTATGGGGTATTTATTGCTGATTGACACCTTGTTGCATCTTGAGTGGAGAATCTTTTAGGGAAAGCCCTAATTAGGGTTTGCATGTTACCAAGGCTCATGGCCTATATAAAGGGGTGATTGCCTTCATTTGTAAAAGAAGGGAGCTTTGTATGAAATTGTTGCGATAAGTTTTTTGAGAAAATAACAGTGGTACATTGTTCTCTGATGGTGTCCACTTAAGTTATTTTTTTAAAGCTTGCATGGTTTCACCTTCCTCACTTAGAGTAGAATTTTATTTTCTCAGTTGTTAGATAAAGTGCTTTGATTTCAATCGAGAATGTAATGGTGTCTGATGAATTTTCATGGTTCATGCTTTTTGCATCTTGCTGATTGTAAGTTGCAGTGTAAAGTTAGCTTGAGCCACTAAACTTGTGCTAAGTTCGGTTGTGGATAGTCATTTGGATTGCGTCGTGTTGGGTATTCAAATGCACTTTCTCAATATGAAAATCCTTCATAATCCTCAGAAGATTGCACCGGTTCTTGTAGAGTTGTAGCTAAACTTGGCGAAGCAGAGCTCGGTTTGTTTGGAATTTGTCCACCAAAGCATTCGTTGTTGATATCACTGCCCGTAGGAGTAGATTTAGATCCTTCTAACCGTTTCCCCTTTACTTTCAGTGCATTTTATTCCGTTCGAAGCAGAAGCATCACAAAATTGCCATATCTGATGATGGAGTTCCGACTACAGCAAAGAAGTGAAAGAACGATGCAAACGTAAGGCCCCTTTGATTACCAACAATCACATTAGCCAACTGAGTCACGTCTGTAGCATAAAGGAACCTTGGAGTTGATTATTTGAACTTCTTGCAATCTTAGCATGCAATCGTACTTTGATCAAGAGAGAGTGAAGTGACTGTTAGGCAACTTTATTCTGTATTCGACGCTGTCATAAAAAACACGTCAACAATTTCCTCATCCTTGAAGGAGAATGATATGACAGAGAAGGACAATGAGTCCGAGTAGGGTTTCGACACGGAGATCTTGCCGGAGAATAACCAAGATTTACATGCTACAACACAATCGACACCACATGATGACAATGAAGAACAACTAGGGTCCCCCACAATTCAACCGGAGGTCGATTTGGGCAACATTGTGGTATATTTGACTAAGGATAAAGATGATGATGATGTTATTTCAGCCTTGAGAGGACTTGATAAAGATCAACACCTTGAAGACAAGATGGAGTTCTCTACTGTTCCCGATTGGTTGCTGAGTAGCATGCAAAAGAAGAAAATGATAGAGGCACACCACACAGAAGATATTGATGACTTCCTAGCCAAGGTTGGCAAGGAAAAGGAGTAGAAGAAAGCGAAGATGTTCTCAAGGATTACTAGAGATGATACAGGAGCTCGCATTGCACAAGTGGCTATCCTGATAGGTGACAAGACTAGAGATGTGGTTTCTCCTATGGATTATGAGGTTACCACAATTGACCTTGGACCTACCACGAAGAAGCAAGAGTTCCAAGAGCTAGATGATACAGTCAAAGGCGTGATTGGATAGGAAAATTGAAAAGAAGGAGATGCTTGAGAGTGAGAACATGAGACTCAAGGAGTATATTGAAGGGATGAATTCCCTAAGGTGTGAGGATCCTACCTTTGTCTCACCCATTGCTATTGCTCATGGATCCCCCTTTGATCATGAGGCGATGAGGAATACATATCAAGAAGTTGGAAAATGGATAGAGGCTGTTTTGAAACAAATAGATGGTTTCCTAGCTTAGTTTGTCCAAGCATTTGAGAAGACAACGATGCTCATATTCAAGATGCAGTACTTGGAGGGAGTTTGGGAAGATTTCCAACCAATGTAGGAGAAGACTATTCCTCGCCTCAAAGTGTTGAAATGAATTCCTATGTCCATATTGATCTACGAGGGAGTTGTTCATTCATGCAATGTTTATTATTTCCATGGTTGGTATTGTTCCTTGGCCATGCGAAAGTATGATCATGCAAAATAATAATGCGTGGAGATGGAAGGATTCGTTCAAGAGATACAATCCAAGATCCTTGCATCCATTGAAGAGATATTAGGATTAGATGTCCATGCTTCCAGCAATTTGAACTTGGGAAAATTGAAAGAGAAAATGAGGTTTACTTACTTCAAGGAGTTGGAATCTTTGAGGAAGAATCAGCTAGATGACTTGGTTTCTCTTGTGAATGACATCAACAACTTGCGGAAGCTTATGCCGGATTGGGAGAGCGTTTTTGATGCTTGCTCGGATGCCTCTTATGTGATCGATATGCAGTAGGAAGGTCTACCCAATGTTACGATGGAGGAACTCAACTTAGTCTTAGCTAGATGTAATGTCCCCTTTTGGGATTTCCCTAAATTTTGCCTTAGATTACTATTCTCAATTGATAAGGGAGGGTTAGAGAGAGGGTAAGAGAGATGGTTCCTTTATCTTCTTAAAGGGAAAACAGTTTGCCGGTCCCTTTATTGTTTTCTATTTTGCTAAAATATTCTCCCTTTTGATTCTTTTTTCATTTAGATCAGAGTGTAGATCGAACTTCTGTATATATCTGCATATTAATCTATTTGTATGTGTTTTCTATCTGCATAAGGAATTCACTGGTAATCATACCCAGATGCTGTTATAAGCAATCAGTCAATTTCGGTGTGGCTTTCTGAAGGTATCCTTAAGTTTGATCCGTCTGTGATGTTGATGTAATTCTGAGTGCAGTCTATTTCTTTCCAACTGATTCATGTATTATGGATTAAGTATGAATGTCATACATATTGCAGTCTATATTAATATTACTACTAAATTCTGCATAAGAACATTATCAGGCTTCATATATTAAGCATACATATTAAGCACATCCCCAACCAAGAACAAAGATGTTACTGCCTGTAACTTAATAACAGTTCTGATTTGATCTGATCGATGGTGATCTCCTTGGATGCTTGGATTCCTTTCCTTTATATCTCTCAATGTGAGGGAGGGGTCACATCTCTTCACCATGTATGCTCTTTGGCAAGAGGTACACCCTTTCACCATCAGCACCCTTTGAAAGAGTGCAACTCTTAATTATTTCTGCCTTTTTGAAAGGGACACAACCTTTCACAATCAGATCTGCACTTTTATTTAAATTAGATCTGAACCTCTGATTCCCAAATTATCCCCCTCAAATGAGGTTCTCTTCCCCCTTTTATATCACCTGTTTGAGGGAGTCACAACTTTTCATTTCATGTCTTTGACCATTCATTAACTTAATTAAAATTTAATTATATACTTTTATATTTTAATTTTAATTTTACTATTATCATTTACCATTAAATTGTATTTCAAAGTGGGGACATTACACTAAATTTGTTGAGTATGTAGCTATCGAGAGGGATGCAGGTTGGAATCTTCTAGAAGATACCCTACTTGATGACTAGGCATCATCCCATTAGACCTCCTTTTTTGATTCCACTTTTTGATGTAAACCCTAATTAGGGCAAAATTAGGGCAGTGTTGGCATGATCTTGGCCCTTGATTCTAGATTAAATCTTGGCCATCCATTTCATTTTGAGACTATTTAAACCCATTTGCCTCATTTGTAGGAGAGATTTTTGAGAATTATCGTCTACATGCTGCAAATTTGAATATAATCATTGAAGTTTGGTGATTTTGTTTAGATGTTGTATGCATTTGTGGTTATCATTGCCTCCAAATTTAGATTAGGATTTGTTTTAAGTGTTCTAGATTGGATGAAAGAAGTGTTGAATACATTTGAATGAAATTCGTTTTATCCATACCACTAACTTCCTGCTGATTGTAAGTTTGCCTTGTTTGGTCAATTGGAATTTGAATTGAGCTTAATTTCAATTATTGCTCATCCATTGGTATGCATTAGCTTGATGGTATTAATGTTGATGGTAGTAATTTGAACATCTATGAATTTACCTTAGATTATTGGACTAAGCTTGTGTTGAATTGTTCTTTGATGGTGAAACCTAGCCTATTTGAACTTCATTGAATCATTCATTGCCTCTTGCATTCTAGGTTAGATAGGATTAGAATAGAACTTCTAAATTGTCATCCTTTTGCATTTTATTTAAAATTCTTTGTTGGAATAGATTGAGAGCTCAATTGCAAAATCATAAGTCATCTGAAATCATTGGCAAAACCTACTCCATTCGTGATAAGTTTGAAGTCGTAAGAACAATTATGTAAGTCCCCAAGTGAAAACAACAATTCACATCAAATCATAGAGTTACTTGTTGTCATTTTATGACACCCTTGGTCCATCAGTGAGAACCGATCAGAGATATGTTCCATGGACCAGCGCTGCCCCAGTTTGATCAAAGAGGAAACAATGAAATTGTGAAGTATGAAGTGTTGTTTTGCCGGAACTCTAGAACCTCCAGGTTCCCAAGATCCTAAGTCTTCTCTTCCTCAACCTCGGAACTTCAGAATCCCCAGGTTCCCAAGTTCCTAAGTCTTCTCTTCCTCAACCCCGAAACTCAAGAACCCCCAGGTTCCCAAGTTCCTAAGTCTTTAGTCTCCCCGGAATCCCAGATTCCCGAAATCCCAAAGCCTAAGTCTTCCCCACTTCGGGAACCCGTGTTTCCGAGGTCTTCCGTCTTGCTAACTTCGGGAATCCGTGTTTCCGAAGTCTTCCAACTTCCTTTCGGCTAACAACACTTCCAACTGGCGTGATCAACACTCAAAGCTCTTAATGCTCCAACAACTCTTGTGACTTGTACACCTTCTTTCATGGAGCTGCAAGGGCGTATTTAATGATTTTTGCAGGTGGATTACAAGGCCATACTTATTTGTGGTTACTTATGTCATACTTGCATGCTCTGACTTTGGAATGTCAGGCAATCCACCTTCTGAAAGTCCCTTTCTTCTTGGGATTGCGTTGTCAGAGTATGACCGGGTTGCTTGCATGTACACAATGTCAGGTGCATGCACTTCCCTGCTTTCCCTGATTGACATTTCCCTACACACACAAGGGTCAAGGCTTCTCTTCCTTGACCAATGGTCTCTCCTATGCAATCAGTTTTCTATATAAGGCTGTTATGCTTCATTGTAAAGGGTTCTCTCCCTGCCGGCTTGAGCTATTCTATGCTCTTTCACTTCTCTTAAAGACTTGTATTTATCTTGCACTTTTGCAACTGTAAGTTTGGCCATTGGCCTTATAATGAATTGAAATCATCATTCTTGCCTTACTTCAACTTATGAATGTTGTTTATGTGTTCGTACCTTCATTATAAGTGTATGTTTGTGGCTTTCTTTCACATGTATGCTTTGTTAACTTGTTTCTGGGTTTGACTTGTGGGAAACCTTCTCCCCTCTTGACATTCAACAAGTTCTAACCTCCATATGACGTTAAGGTCATTCATGCAACTGAAGTTTGTGCATCTCCTGGGTATTTCAGTTGATTCTTTGTGCCATTTCGGGTGGGGAGAGAAACATCTCTTATCTTGGTGCATCACCTCCTTTCATTTTAAGCATTTCTCTCTTCCCTTTTCCTTTGCAAGCTGTTAGGATTGGTTTAGAAGTAAAATTTGGAGTGTTGAGTTGGTTCAACACCTACACTTGGATTGAGAAGGAAGTCGGCCTTCTCCGGAGATTCAACCCCTTTGCGCAAGGTCCCACACTTCGGGGTTGTTACCATGTTTGACAAGGTTGCTAAGTTGATAGCTTAGCAAGGGTGCAGGCTTTTGTGATAACATTACCCACATGTTAAGAACTCACCACATAAACCTTGGAATTGTCTTAGTTGATCAGTTCGCCTGTTTTGGTGCACGTACTCGAACTGAGTTCGCTCGGGTTCAGGTTTGTGTAGGATTCGCCTTGGGTACGCAACCGAGCATTTGGGTTTGCCAAGTACGAACTGAGGTATGAGCCTGGGCGTATCCAAAGGTGCTAGGTGCCAAAACATAACAATAACACATTTTTGACCTTCTTTTGCAATTTAAAACCCTAAAAGCACCCCTTCTATCATCACAAGTCTTCAAGTTTAGTGTAATTGTAAATGCTTGGATGTTTCATTTAAATCCTTGCAAGTGTATTAGAAAAAGTAGAGAAACCCAAATGTTTCAATATTGTATTTTATAACACAAACCCTATGCTTAGCAATTTGAGGACGAATTGCATTGCTAATGTAGTTTATCCTATCAAGATCAATGATTATCATCCCAGTTATCCACCTCAATACCTCAAGGAGCTCGAATGGTTCATATATGGTCTCCATGTGTGCAACAGTTTTGAGATCTGCTTCAGTAGCAAGGCAATGTCCATTTTCAATATAAACATGTTACTTAAAGGATGTATGTGCCTAAAGTTCCATCCTAATCCACTTTTCTTACTAGAATGGATTCCGCTGCATATATACATACGATTTTCCAACTTAAAAATCAAAACCTCCTTTGTTAGTTTGGACTAGCCAGTCAACACATTGCTTCCACTTCTTGTAGAATTATTTCCTCTTCATTGATTATTACTCATAATATTGATTGAGCTGGAGTAGCTGTGGATGCAGAGCTGGCAAACAATAAGGCATTGTCTCTATTAACTGAGAACCCTCGTAACCTATGTTTTTTTTTCAGGCGTCCCTGTCCCGGGGACATGGGACTCCTAGGGGACGTCCCCATAAATTCTGCATATTAACATTGAATGTTGACAATGAATTCTATAAGCAATTTGACTTTGACTCTTAATTTAACACAAATTTGGCATAAGAAGTCTACTATTTCTTATATGTTAAGGTTCTATAATGTATATGTGCATGCTTTATCCATGTTTCAATATGAATATTTTAAATTTTCCTATATATTTTAATTTCCCCTGTTTTTATATTGCCGTCCCTTAGCCGTCCCCAAAATTGGCAAAAAAAATTACCGTCTCGGATACGTGTACCCCCGTCCCCTGCCGTTCCTGTCCCGGAAACTCGGGGTAACATAGCTCCTAACCCTTATGTTCACCTTAAAATGCTGGTCATTGAAATTCCTGCTTCTGTAGAAAATAATTATGATTCTTCTCTCAATCTTAAACCAGATACAGCTTTTGTGAAGTCTGTTCAGAGGAATACTAGTAGTATGTGCCCACTTAACACAAAAAATGAGGATGAATTCAATAAGGCTGTCAAACACACTGATGAAAAGTGATGCTGAATCTATCTCTTGGAATGATGCATTGTACATTTAGTTAATGCTTCTCATTTTGGGAAGAAACATAATCAGCAGCAGAAATACCATCTTCTCCATTTGGTGGCAACTACAATATTCACAACCATAGAGATTGAACACATCCTAAATAATGATAAAACATAAAAAATGCCATATGAACATTGGCAACAATAATTAGAACAACTCAATCCAAAGAAACAAGCAATGCCTGGTGAAAGGCTTTGAATAGAGTTGTGATACACAAACCACAAGCCTCTTCTCCAGCACAAAATTAATCTCCTCAAACGTTTTACCCATCCAAAACAACTGCAATGCCACCGGTGAATGAGGGCATGGATATGTTTCTTGCCCTACAACTAAAGCATTTTTCTAGTTGATAATGGATTCAGTGGATCTCTCAGTCAAATCTCTTTGGGCCAAAGTTTTGTATATTATCATGAGATTTCAATCTAGAATAAGGATGAATAAGATGTGAACGAGAATCTCACTCAATTTGTTTCATGTTTTAGAACTAGACCATCAGTGGGTTAGTTGTGCTTTCCTGCCTGCTCTTTATTTTGATCATGGATCTTTCTAAAAGAACAGTCTCTGTCCAAGTCCAGCCCTGTTGGATCCTTCACAGTTAAGACTGGACCTGATTAGGAGGCTTGTTCATTGTAATGGGCACCCCCTGTTCGGCACTAAATTTATGTCCTGTTTACTTAGTGTAATTTTGTCAAACAGTTGGCTTGCAAGCTGACTACTGGATTTTTTGGTTCTTGATTTGCAATAGGATAAATTGGATAAGCTGATATATTATTGTAAAGCTTTCAAAGTTTATTCAATATAAAAACAACCAGACATATCAAATACCAAAAACAAGAAGATTAATGTTGATGGTATTTATTTAATTCCAACTTCAAGCATACAAATGAGATCTGAAGAACATTACAGACCATATGATAATAAACAAATTCAAACCTGAACTCCACAAGTATAGAACCTGCTGAAACACTGTTCACGGCACTGTAGCTGCACTATTCACGGCACTGTAGCATTTTTACTATTCACGTGGCACTGTAGCAAATCACTATTCACGCAGTGCTGTAGCAAAACACTATTCACGCGGTACTGTAGCAAAAACACTATTCACGCGGTACTGTAGCAAAATCACTATCTTCAAATCTGCACTTTCAAACCCCTGTAAAAACTTCATGCGAGAGCACCAAATGAAGCCCAGTGTGTTTCCTGAACGAAAACACCATTAATCCTCCTGACTGTGTCTTTCAACAACGAAGAGAATGCTAGCAAAGAGGGATTCCGTCCTCCAAGCCCAATAATCAGATCTCTACGAAATCCAACAGCATAACATTAATCTCATCCCAGCATATCCCAAAAGAGAGCTCTCAACCTCCATTTATATCTTCTTCCTGGATGCAAAACACTTCATTTCCTAAATGTGGGATAATACATTTTAGAATAAAATATTATTTCCCACAATGTACACATTAAAGGGAACTTTTAATATTTTAAACATTACTTTATATTCCCAACCTTATAATATAACGATAAAGTTAAATATTTAATTTAACTTTACACTTTATCGTTAAATATTAAAATATTGTTGATAATCCCTTTAAATCATTGTCGCCTTCAAATATTTTTTACTGATAATTATGCCAACCAGGGAAACACTAAAAATTTCAAGTCACTGCTTGGAGACTAACTTACTATAAATAGTAAGTGTCTAGAAACCCTGTCAGAGCAGCACCGATTGGCCTGAAACTGAAAACACCTAGGCCAAAACACCTTAGGATCCCACCAATGTCCTTGTTAGCCTTCAGGACCATGTCAGAATAGGCTAACGACACCCCATATCATGTTGCGCTAAAAAGGGGACATTACATTCATATATAATTTAAACTATTTTCCAAAAAAAGGGCTTGTAAAATATAGCAATGTAATGGTTCCAGATATTGGCTCGTATGAGTGGAAATGAACTTTCTTATGAGACTATTTACACGTTTACTTAGGAATCATATTGCCTATCTACTCTAATGCTTGTGTAGCACAGGTTTTCAAGGTATGCTTTTGAAGGGCACATTCTGAATAAGCATTGAATGTAAATATTGTTCATTATTCCAATTGAAAGGAAGTAGTAAAATGTGTTGCTTTTTTTATAGTATCTACTATGGGGAACATTTCTTATTTGAATATGGTTTGATATTCAATGATACATTAAGACATTTTCAATGATCTATTCACTATTTTTTGCTCCCAATTTATGTTTCGGTTGTATATTGAATGATCTAATCTGTTCTGGTATATACTGTTTTATGAAATGCATACAGATGCTCCAAGATTGAGCATGGATACATTCTTATCATCTAGGAATCATACTGATATACATTTGGGGGATGATCCACCTGGTCTTAACTCAAGTTTATCAGAACTTATGCAAGGTAAGAAACGAAACATATGCCTTGCATCATACATGGAGGTGTGTAAATGCTGTTTGTTTTTAAAATACTAGGAGTTTTAGGGTTTGAACAAATCGCGATTTCAGATATTAGTCAAGCTTTTTGTGCATTAACCAGTCAAGAAAGTGTTGTGTATGCTCTATGTGAACTACATGTATCTCAAAATTAGGATGAAATCACCTTTGTTGTGTTATTGTTAGGCTAGAGATGCTTTAGGCATCATTCCTCTGCTGTTATTGAAGGTTTTTGTTTTATGTCTTATTGACCAAATTTTTCCATTTTTTAATATGATTCTTTTCTCTCTGTCTAGCCATTGTTTTGTTGTTTGGGGGGGGGTACAAGTACTGCAAATGTTGCTGTCTCCCAAGATTCCTGAGAATGTTTTTCTAGAAACTGTTAGTGAACTTAGTGTCTCTATTGCTTTCAAATTTTTTGGGCAAGCTTTATTTTGATCATAATTCAACAAAGAGGTCTTTCTACAACTTTTGCTTCATGGGTTTTGCAAAAATGTGTGAAAATGGCCATTTTATGAAGTTTATCTACCACTCAAAGGACTTGTTCGTGAACTTGGTAGTTTATGGAAGAGTGCTTCTGAAATTGATGGAGATGTGCTCCCATTTATGTTCTGGACTTGTTTGTGGCATGATGTTTATGTTTAGTAGGTTTCTCATTCCTATTTTACTCAGTTCTTGTCACAACTGTATGTTTACTTTTCCCTGTCTTTCCTTATGTTTCTCAGTTAACACACTGCCTTGCAGATATAGCTTGTTAAGGGATTTTTATGGAACTCATATATTTTAGGGGGTTATTCTTTGGGACAATTATTGTTTTGATATGAAGCAAAGTGGCATTTTCTAGCTATAAATTGATAGCGATTCATTCGGCCTGAGTAGCAAAATGTTTTTTGGCTCATGATTTTTATTTCTCAATTTTGTTTGTACTGTAAAATTGATTATACAAGTGAAAGAGCATTATGCTCTGTATTGTTTTCCTGTTTTGTGCTCAAGATTTGGTTTGTAGTTCTCAACAATCTTTGACCATTCTTATTAACCTATGTTCCGTGGTGTTTCTGGGATGGGGGCTACAGGAAATGAGAGAATGTGTTCCAGGATGGCAGGGAATTAGATGCCTTTTTTGGGGATGAAAAGTAAAAAATACGAAAAATGTAGAAAATAAGGGAAATATAAATTATTCATATTGTGAGACATTCATCATATTCGTTTGAATTGAATTGATAGTATACATGGAGTTGACACACAAATTAACAAAATTTCCTTTTTTTCATTGTCACTGTGCATATGTAACAAGTAAAACAAATGGATTAAATGCTAGAAGTATAAAATGACAAAATTCTAGAGAAACAACATAGCAACCAGATCTCCTGCTGTGCTTGATCTTCATATGAAAAGTTTGCATCAAAATTAGAGTCTGAGTGTGGCTCATTCCCAACGAGAGTGGTTTAGCTCTTTATGAGGAGAGAAGTTGGTGATCATGCATAATGCCTTGTGAATACCGAGTAAAGTTGTTTGTGGATTAATTCCACTATACAACAATGGAACTGATAACGAATTATAGGAGGTGAGTGGGAAGCAACCTTAACTCCATTTCATCTTTACTGCACCATGACCTCCTTCCAATAGGGCTGTTTTTGAGTTAATGTAGCCTTATTTATCTTGGGCATTGATTGGCTAAATATTGGACCCTAAAGATTGATACCATTATTGTATATTTTCCTAGGGGTCTTCATGAGCCCCTCTTTCAGATCTCCATCTTGAGAAAGAGGCACTCTCCTAACACTTGGTACATACATAGGTTGCCATATGAAGTGGGATGTTCATAGTGTTCCAACCTCACATTACAATTGATTTGACATGCTCCTCACATATTGCTAAATTAGGATCCCTGTTTTGAATTACTTGCTTCATCTGTCTAAGCATGTTGTTGAATGCCTCATAAATCTCTCCAAGACAGAGAGTTTATATTGATGTACTTAAAAACCTTCACAATGGGTGAAATGAAACAAGAAATGTATCTACAAACATATTTTAAAAAAAAATAATAAGACTCAAATGACAAAGAGTGAATGGTAAAATTTTCAAAATTTTAAGATTTAAAATACAAAAAATGAAAACATTTACATTGTACAAACATTATTAATTTCTTACTTCACAGTGGACCACCAATCATCATCAAGGATCTTTTGCTCCACACTTTCCTTTAGTTGTGTTGGTTTTTGTGCAACTACCCTTCTTAGCATTAACCATCATTGATTGTAGATGCTCCTGCACCTCAAGCATCCTCCCTAGCTTGATAAAATAGCTGGCATATTTAGTCTCCATAGGTTTGAGGAATTGTTTACTCCAAAAATTATTGGAGAGAGTGAGCTGTTGTGGTTGCAAATCAACATTTGCATGTCATTAGCATTAACATTCTACCACCATTCCTTTCACACAATCCATCTTCTCAACATAACAATATGCTTGGAGGCACCTTTCACCATCATTCATGTTAATTTACAAACATGTGCTAGTTAGATGCAACTTGTATAAGAAATGAGGGCCCAAACTCCTCTCTAGTCTCTTGCAAAATCTGAAATTGGAAGTTTGCATCCTTGCACTTCCTTAAGCAATCAATAGATCGAATGTAGTAAGAGCCAACAACACATGTAACTATGAATTTGATGATTGGTTAGAGTCTAAATATTGACAACCCATAGCTAGGTTTGCCTAATTTCTCCTAATAACAACCTCACTTTTAGATGTCTATGGAGTGAATTAAATGGTCTATGTTTGTTGGGCCATATGAGGAATCAATGTTGTTTGAATGATTAAACATTTTTTGAAATAGGGAGAACATGCCGCATGAAATTGGCATACAAAATTTGAAAATTACATTATTTCCCTCTTCCTATGATTGTAAGTTTAACATCCTTGCAATTATGGCCAGCCTATCACTAGACTTTCTCTTTCCTTTAGTACTTCCCTCCACCTTTAGAGTCTCAACATCCTTGATAGGCATAGGAAATTGTATAGATTCCACTAGCAAATCCTTAGCCATTGCCTTATCCTACATATACAACCTAGGAATCTAAACCTTTTTAGCTAATGTTTTTTTTTGCAAATCCTAACCCTATGTGCAGACACACAAAAGATGATTAGAAACCTTAGTGTAGTTCCTTTTTAAATCCATCTTGCATGCATAGCACAAGTAATGCTAGGTCACCTCGATTTGTTTTTGGATTTTTATTAAATGTGAAAAATTGTAGAAGTGTTTGGTGGCAGTGAATCATTTGCATAAACTTTTAGGAGTTGAAAAGGGCTATGTCCCACTTCATCTAGAATGCTCCCACACACTGAATAATCCCCAATACTTCTTGGGCTTGTTTGTTGAATTTTAATCTCTTCTTTGCAATAACCCTCACTGCTGCTCTTTTTTTAAGATAAAGAAGTGGCTGCAAACTGGGGAAAAAATGCATAAGTTAAAAATAATGACGGGAGGAGAAAAATTTAAAGGATTTGAGAAAGTGAACAATGGATGCCAAACTCACCTGAAATGTTGAATTATTGATGCCCTCATTTTTTCTTCTCACTGTTGTTATCTTCTCTTCTCTTTCTTCTCACATATGGCAAAAAGGAAAAAGTGAGCATGTTTTATGTTTTTAATTATAAAAGGGTTTGTTCTAGGTTTAGGGTTTTGAAAAGGGGTGCTAAGGGGTGGCTTAAGGGCCTACCACCCCATTTATTTTTGTGTTTTAATTTTTAAATATTTTTTTTTCTGTTTAAAAAATGCCCGTCTGAGCCCATCTGGGTCTACCTCTTGGACATTTCTGGGATAATCCTAGTCTTGTCAGGGGGTCAGGGATGGCCCTGGTGACATTTCTGAGGTGTCTTCATGTCCCTGAAACATGATGGGAATGGGGATACCCAGAAAAGACCTGTAGTCATGTCTCTGTGTATCACTGGTATTTTGTTAGTTTTCTTTTTTGGAAAATTTATTTTAAACATTTAGGGTTTACTTAGAATTTGTTGTTATCAAGGCGATGTTTTCACACATTGCTTGTGTAGATCACTGCAAGGTGTTTTTGATCAAAGATTGTGCATACTTCTGCAAGGTACTGTTTTCGGTCTGGTCATTATGTTATGCCATCCTCTGTTCACTGATATCCATGTAGATTGTGACTGGTTTCAATACAACGTTAATCTTGTTTTCTTGGATGAGCATTTTGTTTCAAGGATGCATCCTTAATTTTGTATGGTAATTTATTTTTCTAATTTTCTTGGAATTCCTTGTAGGGTTTATGTATATGAGAGAACCTTTACATGAGTCTTTTTAAAGTCCAGCAGGTCCTAGGAGGCTATTATTGTTTTTGTACACTTAATGATGTCTTTCAGTCTTCTAATGGCATTCAATTTCGGAGGGTCTATTGACAGACTTTGTTTTTCAAGAAGTTGAATCTGGAGCTTTTGGTTTTAGGCTTCCCTGGATCGTATAAGTTTTAACACAGTTTTTAATATTCTTGTGCTATTTTGCATTCTTGTTGAATATTGGCTTATTATCTACGAATACTCTTTCTTCTCTTTGGCATATATTCTCACTTGACCAAGAGATGTATGTTCCAAACACCACATCTGTTCAGTGGATTACAGTTTTTCTAAGTTGATTGTTATGTAATTCCTGTTTTCAGTTCTGGTCAATTTTTAATGTCCCCTATATTAGGCTTTATAGTCAATAGGAGTTTATAATCTTGATCATTTGGAGTTCAGGGTTGCAGGCATTGACAGGTGAAATTCTTCTTTTAGGTTTTTCTATTGCTAGATGTTTCATAACATTTTATCATAAATATTATGTGCTTTGTCAGTCATGCCATGAATATTATCTTTTACTTGCTATTTTAAATGAATTACATCCAGGATTGGGAAGTAAGAGACAACTGGCTGACCAACACAACAATACAGGAATTTTTGGGCGTAAAACAACAGCACCTTTGGTAATGTGCTATATGTGACGTACAGATTTATTTTATGTAGCTTGTTATGATTTTTATTTCTGGATCTTACTGAAGTCCTATTGAAATGTACCTAATGTGTTATATTATGAACTCCATTTGTTGGGGCAGTTTTTTTCTAGTCAGATCTCTTCAGGGATGGGATTGTCTGGGCCTCAAAAATCATTATCATCCATTCTTGCAGCTGAGCGAGGAAAGTCTTTATCTTGTCGAATGACTATTGACACAATAACTCCTGCAAATTGTGCTATAGGATGTGCTGATGGAAAAAATCCTACGATGCAAAGTAAAGAACCAAGGTTTAGTCCTGCTATAAAAAGTAACAAGTCTAATATTGGTGGTAATTTTCTAGTGTTGGAAAAGGAAGACTGTGAACTAGTAGAGCTAGATGACAAGTCAAGTCTTTCAGTAAATTGTGGGCCATCTGCCAAAAGGTTTAAAACGGTCCCTACCTTTGAAGCTGGAGAAGCTTCTGGCATTGTCAACGTTGATGTTCCTTCTGGACAGGTTTCTCAACAAAAGATGAATCTGGATTCAAAGATTTCAGCTGTTATGATTGATGTTAGCGATGATTCAGACAATACTGATTCTGACTTCGCTGTAAAACACCCAACTAAGCATGTATATGGAGAGCTCAAGCGGAAAACTCATGCAAACAAAATTAACTCATCTAAAAAGGAGGGATTGAGAGAACAGGATGGAATGGCATCTGACAAAGTTGGCACTGACAGAAGGGTAAAAAGTGAAGATGAGAAGAAAAATAATGCATCTAGTTTTCTGAGACAGGTAATGCTTTTTGCTTTTTCAAATGTTTGTATGAGTTATTTGTAATAATGGTGATTGCATTTGTTGCTAAACTGCAATAAACAAAATCTTTGTGATACAACCCTTTCATTAATACATTCTTTGTCCTAATCATGATGACTTCTTTCATATTGTTTAAAGTTTAAAGGACAGAATATTATGGTTAGAATCACTATTGATATGTCAAAGTAGTCAAGAAGATAAACTATGAAATGGGTTCTCAGTACATGCATTAGAAAGTGTCTGTGTAGAATATGTGGATCTAATGGTCAGGATTATGAAGGTCCATCAATAAGTGTTGAAGAGTATAAGCAAGTAGTGGAAAAGTGGGTAGCACCCTCTGCTTGGACTGTTCTGCAGGTTTTGAGACTGCAAATTTTGCTTCCACATTCCCTTGTCCATTTAAATGACTGGAGAATGATGTTTGTTTTTGATGCAAAAGCTACTTGCTGTTAAGGACCTTAGACCCAGAAAATTTGTTGGCTGAGATGCCAACTTGTCGTTTGTGTTAACTAAACAAACTGGGAAAATAAAAATGTCATGAACTTCAAAATCAAGTTTAAGCATCTGCTTTGCTGCCTATAGTAGAACCTCCGTTCTTCAGCTTTAAGCATTTTTCAACTGTGAGAAAGTCAGCAAAATAAAAGCTACCATCTTTTAACATTTATCCATCACATTCTTTCTTGTTTAATAATTCCCACCTGTTTGTTTAAAACACAAAAAGGCACTATGGATTGCACAAGGTAGGAAAAGAATTAGTATAAATTATCTTGTCCACCTTTTTCACTGCCAATTGTCTGTCAGCTCTGCCATTGCATTTCCTCTTCTCCTGATATTTCAGTATAAAATCATGATATTATCAGTTTTGATCTTTTTTTAATAAGTGATATAGTTTATCTGTCATTCATTGCTCTGCCACTTTTTGATTGCTTCAATAAGTGGCATTGCGTTCCCTTCCACCTTAAGAATTTCACCATCCATTTTCAACAGCCAGTCACATTCTTTCTGAGAGAGTAAATTCCCCTGCTCTTTTATTTGTATTCAGCCCCTAGCACATTTCTGGAATATTTGTTGGCTGAGATACCAACTCCCAATTGTTGCTAACTAACCAAACTAGGAAAATAAAAATGACATGAATTTCACAAATTGAGTTTAAGCATCTACTTTGCGGACTTCTACAGAATAACCCTTCTTTAGTTCTATGTTCTAACCATATTCTAACTGCAAGATATGTGTAATGTCCCTTTTTGTAAATGCCCTAGTTTTTTTCCCTAAAATCACAATTCCAAGTAACTTTCCTACTAGCGTTAGGAACATAAACTTAATCATAAGATATCTCTAATTGATTGGGGAAATTCAACCATAGGGAAGCTAGGATAAGGTGACTTGATAAGGTACCTTAGAGATCCTCTACCCTAGGCCCAAGAGCAGATATACCATCCCTCTTGGCCTCATGTGGCCTGTGCCATCCATATGAAGTAGTGTTTCTAGTGAGGTTTCCCATAACCGTTCCCCTTCATCTTGCCATCCATTTCCCACTTCCTATGATTGGACTTCTTGGTATATTAATTCGCCATGATAGAGGGATGAGGAGAATCCACAATAGGGTGCCCTAGAAGTCCATCCCTTCTAAGGCCAAAGGCAGTACCCCTTATACCCCCTTGGCCTCATGGGACCATTAGGTCACCACCATGAGGTGGCGTACCTAGAAGAGTACCACATCGCCGCTCCTCTCCTTGTAATCCTTCATTACCCCTACCATGTGTTGAAAACTAGACTATATATAGAACATCCTATATTATGTCACGTTGTTGGTTGAAAATTTTGTACACTTGGGAAAATATACAAAATTGTGGTTTCAACCACAGCATGTGAGTAAAACTCTCCTAATTAAGGGAAGGCTCCCCCTATCTAACTACAACTTGGAAAATAAAATAGGATGGGACAACAATCTTTCTTATTTCAAGAAAGACAATATCCTTTTCTCTTCACAGAAAAGTGATAGTGATTTGATATAAAATAGCAGTAACAACTTTCGAAATGAAATGAGAGAAAGGAAATGAAGTTTCTTGAAAGCTCAAAGACATCCGTCACTTCTTTCAGGACGGGACAGCAATATCAAGCTCAAAGACTTGATTATGTGAAGTCCTATCTACCCTTTTCTATACTAATGCTATCAAGAACAAATTATAACAGCTCAAAGATTGCAATATCTTATTCTTTTCTACATAAAACAATGGGAAGTAGTATAAGCTGAAAGACAAGATAAACAATGCAATCCACAAATTGCCTTGCAAGGGGAAAATCTCTCTTACAAAACCAATTTTTGGGGCAAAATAATCATATACAAATTTACAACCAGAAAGGAAAAACAAGAAGACAAGAAAACAAGAAAATGAAACAAAGAAAGAAAAGAAATCAAACCTTGCTTCAAACTGAAAATGCCTCTTCAAAAAGATGATCAATCTTTGAAAGAAGGAAGGAGAACTCTTGAAAGAAGGAAGGAGAACTCTTAAAAAGAAATTAACCGCATTCCAAAACCCTAGCCACATTTTAACAAAACGCCTTGGGCAGCAAAACGTGGCATCAAATGCAAACTTAATGGCACGAGAAGTGATCAATCCTCCATCAAACCCCAACGCCTTAGCATAATAAGCAAAAATGCCTAAAGGCGAGATGAAAACGTGGCAACTTGGGAAAGAAAATCGTGGTTTTGGCAAAAAACGTTTTTGCTGTTAAAACCCCATAAAACCAGCGATAATGTCTTCCAAATGGCATGAGGAGAGTTGGAAAATGCGTGAAAATAGCAAGGAATCCAAAACGCCTTCCTCCTCCTTGAATTTCTCCACAAAAATCGTTGGAAATCTTCATCAAAATCCTCCAATATTGCTGGTCGGGTTTTTAGAAAAGAACAAGTTTAAAATTGCATGCAATAAGGAAAATCGGGTTTTTGAGAGCAAAAAACAAGTTTAAAATGTTACTTTTCTCTCAACAAGGCAAAATCGGGTTTTAAAAATCCAATTGCAAGTTTAAAATTTCACTTTTTCCATCAACAAGGCAAAATCGGGTTTTAAAAATGCAATTACAAGTTTAAAATTCCCCAATTTGCACTTTATGGAGAAAATCGGGTTTTTTGGGGAAAATAGCAAGTTTAAAATGTCACTTTATTTCAATTCTAGGCAAAATCGGGTTTTGGAGAGAGATGTGCAAGTTACAAATTACTTGTAAAGGGAAAATAAAATCCCTACAACAAGTTTTAATAACTTGCACATATGTAATAGAGGTTTAAAATCCCTATTACAAGCAAAAGACATTAAAGTAGGGGTTTTAGAAAAGAATTACAAGTTTACTTGTAACTTATCCAAAAAATCCCTATTTTAACTTAAAAAGACAAAAAGCATCAAGGGGGAAATAAAAAGCAAATTACAAGTTCTTATTTTTCAATAAAGTGCACTTGTAATTAGCCAAAAATTTCCCTACAAAGACCAAAACAATGGAAATCATTTAAACTTGCAATTCAAGAGAAATTTCCCATTTGCAGTCAGGGAGAAAAAACCCGAAATTGAAGGAAAGACATAGCAAACGAATCCAAAATGTGACGAAATTCGAAACGTGGTTCGAGGATTGACTGAGGATTAAGCCAGTTCATGGATTTGTCGAAATTATGCCCCGGGAAGCATGCCATAGAGTAAAATTTTCATTTTTTCACAAAAATTTGACGTAATAATCCTTCATTTTTGAAAACAAAAATGAGGACAACACACGTATTCTATATATCTATATATTAAACAGTCATAAGCAACTTGTAATGTCCCCATTTGGGATTTGCCTTAATTTAGCCCTGAGACATCAATTTTTTCAAAATAAAGTGAGAATTGTAATTAATAAACATAATTTTATCAGAACTGAATACATTTCATTATAATATGTAATTTAAAATTTTAAGAATAGTTTAGAGGATAGAACTTATCTCGATAATTTTCACTGATTTGTATATTTCAGATATATGTCTTAATGTTATAAATCATTACTGCATTACTGCTCAGCAGAGCCAATAGACTAGAATAATAGATTCTTCACAATGATAGTTCTCACTCTCTACTTAATCTTCAAAGGCTATAAATGACTGAATTGCCCCAGTATACTCCTTTATCCTTAAAGCGTCCCTGAAATAACATTGGAGACGATGTATAGAATTAGCCACTGCATATGCACCCATGTCCCTTCTGTGTTGGCAGTTGAATTTTGTATTACCTTCCACATACTTGGCAAGTCACCAAATATGATATGCTATGGAGTGTTGCATTGAAATTCTCCTTCTTATATGATGTCTTTGGAAAGATAACTCCCCTGGCAAGAGACACGTCCCATGTCCTTAATATTTATCTTTCTTTATACAATTATTAGTTGCACCTCTTTGTAATGTCCCCTACATATTGTAGTCTATATGATATTACTACTAAATTCTGCATAACAACATTATCAGGCTTCATATATTAAGCATACATATTCAACACATCCCCATGCGTACCACCAAGAACAAGGATGCTACTGCCTGTAACTTAATAACAGTTCTGATCTGATCTATGGTGATGTCACTAGATGCTTTTGATTCCTTCCCTTTACATCTCTCAATGTGAGAAAGACGTCACACCTCTTCATCATGTATGCCCTTTAGCAAGAGACACACCCTTTCACCATTTGCACCCTTTGAAAGAGTGCAACTCTTCATTATTTCTGCCCTTTGAAAGGGACACAACCTTCCAAAATCAGATCTGCACTTCTTATTTAACTCAAATCTGCACTTCTCATTTCCAAATTCTCCCCCTTCTCAAATGAGGTTCTCTTCTCCCTTTTATAAATTATGTTTGAGGGAGTCACAACTTTTCCTTCCATGTCTATTGACCATTCATTAACTTAATTAAATTTTAATTATATTTAACTATATTATGTTATATTTTAATTTTAATTTTATTTTTATTCTTTTGTATTTTAATATTATTATCATTATTTATTATTAAATTATATTTCAAATTGGGGACATTACACAACAGCACAATATGAATCAGCAATGAACAGATAGAAATAATATTCATTATGCTATATTAGACAGTCATAAACAGCAATGCATCCTTAATCAGCAGTGTGCAGATATAAATAGTATTCATTTTTCTATGTATAGGGAACTCATACCAAAACCACAGTATAGAATCAAACTGCTGTATACTCAGTTTCTTATAGATGCCAAATCTGATCTCTTCCTGATTTAGGTCTGCTCCTAAATCTGCTTTTAATGCCTTATATATTTTATTCCATCTTTCTTCCTGCCCTTCCTTTAAATGATCTCTCCTTTATATTTTATTGGTGGAAGAATCACCACCTTTCATAGGAGTTGAGGCACCACCTTCCTTAACAATTAAGTCACCATTTTTCATTGCTGCTTTTGAGAATATTATATTATTGTCCAAATTGATCTCCCTTCTCTCTCTTCCTTAAATGAACCTTCTTCCCTTTATATCTTCCTATGTGAGGGAGAGGTCACATCTCTTCATCATGCCTACCCTTCGGCAAGAGACACAACCTTTCACAATTTCCACCCTTTGAAATAGTACAACCCTTCATAATTCTTGCCCTTTGAAAAAGACACAACCTTTCACAATTAGCACCCCTTAATTCTCGCTCTTTGAAAGAGACACTTCCTTATCTACTTCCCATTCCTTTCTTCTTCCATGAATCCTTCCTTGATTCACATGCTTCATTCATTTCTCTCTCCTCCTTAACCCTTTTCAAACAATCTCTTCTCCCTTTTATATCTCATGTTTGAGAGAGTCACAACTCTTCATTCGATGCCTTTTGACCATTCATTAATTTAATTACATTTTAATTATATTATATTATATTTTTATTATTATGTCTTTCATTATTTATTTTTAAATCCTATTTCAAAATGGGGACATTACAATTTGACAGCAGAAATAAAAAGATAGTATCTTTCATAATTTATGCATCACACGAGTTCTTGTTTTATCATTCTTGCGTGTTGATTGAAACATGAAAATGAATTGTGGAGTGCACATAAAGACAAATGTTTTGATCTTGAGATAGACAGTTTTCAATGAATGCAAGTTCTTCTGCTTTGACATAATCTTATGGTATTAGCTTTAATGTGATGATAGAGAAAAGGATTAGGATAAACTATCTTGACCAACTTTCCTATTGTCCAACTGGCCGCTATATCTGCAATTGCATTTTATCTTCTCCTGATATGAAGCTATAAGATCATGATATTCTTAGTTTCCTTGTTGATTTCTTGAATGATATTATTTGTTTGCTAGTCATAGTATCACCCCTTTTTGTTGCTTTAATAATTAGCATTGATATCTTGGTGTAGTCAAGGTTGGAGGGTCCGGAATGGACTGTCCAGCCTTGCAGCAAAATTCAACAAAACGGAAACAACTGAGAGAAACATGAAACTTTAGTGATTGGAAACAGAAAACATACATGCCTACAGACCTTCCCATATGTAGATTACATTATGCCCTATTGGCTACACATGCAGGCTCGCAAGCCGCCATAGGCTTATTGCAAACTATGTGCAGAAATAAGCTCTGGATCCTAATTCCCTAACTCCCTAACTACTAAGCTTCTTTCCAATGAATTTAGAGGATGATTATATACTGGATCCACGCGTTCGGCATGATCTGCATTGGCATTAGCTAGGCATGATCCGTATTGGCGTTTCTTAAAGTTATCCCTAATATTAATATATTATTTTTTCATGAAATTCCTCCTCATACTGTTTATTGGCCCCCCCTTTTGATGAGTTGGATGGAAGTAGAAGGAAGGACAAGAGCACCAAATAGATTGAGTGTAGCAAAAAGAAGGGATTGCAAGGGCATGAGAGCGAGTGATTTTGCCATGTAAAGTTTGCCGTGTAATGTTGGGAGCTGGCTAAGCAGCTGAATCTGGTACAAGTACACATACAAAAGATATAAAAATCATAACTATATGCATTTAAAAATTAAATAAATCATTTAATAAAAATAGATATGTTAATATTTAGTGATTTTGTATATTATAATAATATAGTTTTAAATTTTTATTATTATTTATTTATAATTTTATTATATAATTTAATAATAAATATATATTAATATAATTCATATCATATTTCATTTAAACTTTATATCATTATTATTTTTATAATTTTATTATATAATTAATAAATTGTAATATATATTTCATTAAATGATATATTGTCATATAATGTATACTAGTTTAAATGGACAACCTCTCCATCGACTTTAGAAATGGATGCTCGAACAAAAGGAAGGTTGAGTGAAACTAGCGCTTGCAACTTTGGGATCGATTGGTACCCAACGCCTCCATTAAAATTGTTAACTCTATGCATAGTTACATGTCATCCCCTTGTCTAGAGGAAAAGGACCCTGTACTTGGCCAGGTGGTGATCCATCAAAAATAAGAAAATTAAAAAATAAATAGCATTTTTCAACAAATATTAAAATGATTGCAATCAGGGACATCCACATTTTTCCTTCCATTTTGGGGTTCAATTTTTTACGATTTAGGAATTAAAAGTGTGGCTTAGGAGATAGGAAATTTGAAGCCTGCTCGAATGATGCAGAAGACTTTTGTCAAGAAGGATATCGGATAAAATGAAGAAAAACATGCAAAATCTGTTGCATGTTCTCTTGGCTTTGTTTGGGACGAATCGACCGGTGAAATGGTAAGCCTTGGCCACACCCATTGTTGATGGTGTTTTTATGCACTATGCAACACAGAATAACATACTAAGTATTTGATCCTCTCTTAAACAAAGACTCCCAAATGCTAAGTTGTGTGATCAAGTGGGACCACTCCAAGGTTCTCAAATGTCATGTCTTGACATGCTTTTGGATAGACTCAGTTGTGTATGATGCAATATTGCTGGAATCTCAAGGTGGACTTACGTTGAATGCTTGAATGCTCAAATGATGCTGGAATGTGGGATTCACTTGATTTGAAATAAAAAAAAGAAAAAAGGATAAGGGTTTAGAAGGCTATTCTAACTCTAAGAATGTAAGAGCAAAGGACAATCTTTGGTGGAATTCAACTAAGTCTTGCTTCGACATGCTATGAACATCTCCACAAGGCTAGTGCAATCTCCCAAGGATAGCTTTATGATTTTCAAATCATTACCACAAGCATAGACACCATCAAGTTGATGCATATCAATGAAGGAATAATAATTGAAGTTAAGCCTGGCTAAATAGATCCAGTTGACTACGCAAGGCACTTTACGATCGGCAAGGTGTTAGTAGTATGGATATGCGAATTCACCATTGATCATACACAAAGTCTTCCATTCATCTAAACAACATGAAAATTAAATTGAGAAGTAGAGACCATGCAAATTGTTGAATCAACACATAGAATTCACCACATCCTCAATAAAGTTTACATGGTTCTTACAACAATGTCTTGGCAACAATCTTTGCCTTCTCTTCCTACTCTACTCTAATTGCTATTTTCTGCTCTATCATCTATTCGCTATTCTTGAACTACTGCTATTAACCTTTACAAATAAAGAACTGGCGCTTTTCATAGTGCTCTCATCACAATTGAATTGCTCAAATTGATTTGTAAACAATGACCAAGATCAAAAGATAGAAACCCTAATTAGGGTTTGTTACACCCATTGCAAAGCATTTAATGCTTGAACAATGATACAATTACATTTGATGGGACACTTGTCTTTCTTAGAAAATTCAACCAATAGATGGTGATGGTAAGGTACATCAAACTTTGTGCCCATGTAGTAGTTATTTTCTTTGAAGGATGAGTTAGGTTCATTGAATCTGGACGCCTTATCTTAAAATGATGATTGGGCGCCACCTCAGCTTGCTCTTGTAAGTCATCACAAAAACTCTAAGTCTAAAAGCCATGACCAATGATACAATTACTATCCTTAAAACGATAAGTCTAAGAGACTAGGCTGCATCTCTAGCCCTCAATCGAATATAATCATCTTAAGTTAATGATAATTCCTCATAAAGCTCTAAGGTGATCAAAAGGCATCAAACAAACCCTCTTAAAACCTTGACCATATGACAAAAGTAGGATTGCTGTTCTTGGTTGGAATCGTTGGGACTCAATTCACTGATGACCAATAATCTCAATACGCTGCCTTGCTGTGAACACGTTTGACACCTTGATCATACCCATGTTACTCCAAGTCAGAACTGCGTTGTGAATAAATGCGCTGTAACAGTATGTCCCTGGCATGAATTGGAGCAGAATCGCATTCTTAACAAAAAGGACTCAGTGCAGGTTGCTTATCTCTGGTATCTGTAATTCGAACTTGGGCTAGGCACAAATCGTAGATATTAAAGTCAGAATCGTTCTTCATGAACTCATCACAGCTCCTATCAAAATCGCTTGGATCCAATATTACATTAATCGCTGCTACTTACTAATCAAATTCGCTAATGCATTTGAATTGCCGATCAAAATGTAGCTAGTGGAGGTGAATTCATTGCCAAATGATGATTGATTGTCAAGACAAAATCGCTGTTTATGCAGATCATCGACTTAGTGTGTTGATCAAATGCAATGATCAACACCCTTGTTTAATCGCCATCTTAAGAAATTCGTACTCCATCGCAGATATTGGCGACTTTTATTTAATGCATATTGATTGGGATGATAAATACGTTTGCCACCTTCATTCAATACCTTGTGGATAATTGCATATTTTAAATAATGGCAACACTTCAAAATCATGGCACTTGGGAGATTGAAATGCATGTCTTATATTTGATCAGCAATTTTCAATGGTAAGGCAACATTTATTAGATGCATTGCATAAAAAACTTCGAACTTTGCCCTTGGAGTTTTAATTGCCTTTCAATCATGCAATCCAATGACGTCTATGTAGCACTTTGAGTTTTGCAATTATTACTTAATGTGAATGCCTTTGCATCATTGAATGCAACACCCTTGCATTCATCAAACTTTACAACATTATAGGCATCAATATTAAATACTTGCATGGGTGTGATCCCCTTTATCAAATGCCCTTCGTCCATTATTTACATCTTTCTTCGAACTTAGAATCTTTAAAATTTCGCATTAAATGTAATGTGGGAGCTGCATCGTGTAAACTCAAGTGCTGAGGTGACATTGTCAAATGCTCGTAGCTTGTATGTATTGGAATTATCATTGCCCTTCGTTCATTGCACCTATTGAATGACTTGCATTGTTCAAGGCGTAGTTCTCCTTCCTTTCATAATCAAACTTGATTTAATTGTACAAGGCATTGAGAGCAATGCACAAGGCGTGCGAGAACAATGCACAAGGCGTGCGAGAACAATGCACAATGCATGTGAGAGCAATGCACAAGGAGTGCGAGAGCAATGCACAAGGTGTGTTCATGCCTTAGCCAAAATTTTCTCTTTTCATTTAGGCAATCAAAGATAAATCGTGGGCTGAGTTAATACTTCTTAATCCAAAGGAAGTGCTGATGTCAGTTTAGCCTCTATGCTGAAGTGGCATTATCAATGCCTTAGAAATATTTTTGCTCTCTTCTCTAAAGTTGGTGGGGCCCAAACAATACCATACACACTGCCTTAAAAAACATTTTCAATTTCCTCCTTAGTGCTTTGTGGGGGCCAGCATACCACATAAAAAGAAGTTCCTTAAAAAAAAACTATTAACTCTCAATTTTGGTGGGTCTTGACAATGCCATGTAAGTGGGGGATGTGAAGGAAATAAAGGTGGTGAGATGAAGAGATACCGTGGCAAAGGGAAAGATGAGGGGAATGGATAAAGAAGTGCCATGAGGTAGGAAGGAAGGGATACAGGGGTTTAGATAAGAGTTGCGGTGGTAAGGAAGTAAAGGGGGGTATGAGGGTGTAGGAAAAGGAGGTGAGGGCATGTTAGGGAGGAATAAGGGATAAAGGGAGGTCATTGCAAGGAGGGGATAGGGTGTAGGAGGTAGTTAAGGGGGTGACGGTTGGAGTTGCAATGAGATAACAAGAGGTTGGGTGTAGGGTGTAGGGGGGTAGGATAGGGGTAACTTAAGATGAGGTTGGGTTTAGAAAATATTATATGTAGGTTAGTATGAATTAGAGAAACAGGAATCACCCAAAATTGCCAAGTTTGGGCGATTTTCGAGTCGAGTCATGCTTGCTGAGTCCAGTGGACTCGGACTTAGACTCGGATGAGTCTGGGTCAAAAAATCACCCAAAATTGTACTCGCCCAAAATTGCGGAGTTTGGCGAGTCTTGACTCTTAAACTCGGCCGATGGCATGTAACTTTAAGTTAAAGAAAAACACTTTTTCTAATATGTTTTGAATTGATTTTTTTTTGGTTTATATTATGCTTTGAGCCTAAAAGTGAACTTCATTTCATTCATTTGGCAAAATAGGAGGAGAAAGGTGAGTTGTGAGGAGAAACAATAGAAAAATAACACTCGACGCCTGTATAAAATAATACAAGTCTTTTGGCCTCGTGGGGCGCTGCCCTCGACCCCACCCTGCCCTGGACCCCACAAGGGGTGTTGCCCCTTGACCCCAACTTGGGGGCGCTGCCCCCAAACCCCTGTCGTAAAATTAGGGGGGAAATTGCGTCGATAAAAGTAAGAAAATTTTAACCTTTGAGTCTGATTAGGCTCCAATTCCATATAACAACATATACTTTCATTTGGTGCATCAAGAGTTGGAAAGGAAGAGTTTGCATCTCATTTGATCGTATGATGACATGGATATTTTATTCCATGAGTTTTGTAATATTGTATGCATTTGACAATATTTATATATGTATGTTTATTATTTCCTTGAGCTACAATTTGCGTTTATGCTTATGTGATTGCTGTATACTTGTGTATGTAATCAAATTAGCTTCTATTTGATGATGTTATTGTGTCTTTAAGGTGTAGTTAACAAAAGGGTGCATGAAACAAGTTTTAAATCTTTAAAAATCTCTAAATTTCTTGAGTTTTTCACTTTGCCAAGTCCAGCTGAGTTTGAGCCGAGTTTAGACTCCTGAGTCGGTTCGACCTCGCCGAGTCCGAGTCCCATTTCTTTGGTATGAATAGTGGATGGGTAGGATAAAGGTGTGAAACAACAGAAAATACTGAGAGGGGGAGGGGGTGAATCAGTATTTTAACATTTTACAAATCTTGAAGGCATAAATCAGAGAACAACATACACAGAAAGACAAAGACAAGAAATTTTATCATGTGGAAAACCCTTTCGGGTAAAAAAACCATGGCACACACTCAACATATTTTATTATGAAATGGGCTCCAACCCAATGGGCACCTACCTATTACATACAAGAGCTCCAACTCTTTTATGAGCACCAACTCTCAAGATAACAGAGGCTACAACCTCAGACTGAGCTACAACTCAATAAAACTTTTACAAACAAATTTAGAAGGAAAGATTGCAGATATGAGTTGTCTGAAAATGCAACACTTTGTGATATATACAGAACTCATCATAAATCTCTGCCATATAAGGTACACCACTTCTTCTTCAGCACCAAACTCTCAGCTAAATCTGTGTTGAGCACCTAGCTATATCTGCACTCATGTTCTTGTCAAAAACAAAAATCTTCTCATGCGAACCCATCCAACCAGCTGCCATTTTGTTTTATCAGATTATTCTTGTCACACCAAAACATAGTGACACACAAATATTCAATTACAACAGTAGTTTTCTTCACAGCAACACTTATCTTCACACCTATTACGGTATAAGCTTGAATATTAAAAATCACTCAGCTTACAAAACTCGAACCACCAAAAACATCACCATCTTCAGCAATTTTTTTACAAAAACCTCATTGTAAACTCGACACCAAATCAAATAAAAAACACCACATATGCCTACACAGGTTTCAGCTTCAGGAATAACATAAAACAAATCAAATTCAAAACGCCTTCGTCAGGGCTGACAACTCTGAAAAATCTCCATACTAACATGATATTGTTTGAATACAATGAGAAAATACCTTTCATCATTCAAAAATGACTCACAACATAGGTAGGCAAAATCAAAGATTTTCTCCCGTGCGAATAAGAATAATGCGGTTTTTTTTAACTCAAGTAAACCATCCAGTCGGTCAAACACAAGGACTCCCACAGTTTCAAAAACACGCCGAATCTTCACTTCACAAACAGCCGAAAAACCAAGA
Organism: Cryptomeria japonica; assembly: GCF_030272615.1. NCBI lineage: Eukaryota > Viridiplantae > Streptophyta > Pinopsida > Cupressales > Cupressaceae > Cryptomeria > Cryptomeria japonica. The sequence continues at coordinate 763,346,418 of NC_081407.1, read as the reverse complement.
AAGCGTTTTTCTCTTTTTTTTTATTAAAACACTACACATTCGGACAAAATAAGGACTCCAAACAAGTTACACCTGTGCATTCATAAGATCATCTCCAACACGAATTAAAGTAACTCCACATGCTAAAAAAATATCTTCTCCTTTCCACCAAAATCTTTTTCAACAAAGTAACGCAGCTTTTGTTTTAAAAGGTTTGCAACACATGCCAAAGGAAGACTTCTGACACAAGTATAGTAAAGCCGTTTTACTCAACACAACAAATTCTCCAGTTCGTATCACCAGATTAAAAAAACACACTATCACCCCGTGTCGATACCACATACTGGTTGCCGCCAGACTTTCTGCTCTCCGAAAATCATTTGAAACAAGGTGAACAAAACGGACAAATTCAGAACTGCCCAGAGATTCCAGTTAGCATATGCCATAAACACAACACATATACCAAAGAGAAACATAGGCTCTGCTGAAAAATTCGAACCCATCTACTAATCAGAAGTCAAAAACTTTCTTCACAAACACAAAACACGTGCCCAGGTAGAAATATACAGAGAAGTTCACACAACAAAACTTATACGAACAGATCCAATAAATGACATCAAAGACAAAAGAAATTCAACAAAAGGGAATAAGGGAGTAATGTGGTAGGTGAGAGGTGTGAGATAGGATAGAATAAGGGTTGTGAAAGGGTAGCAGGGTTATGAAGGGTGTTAGGGGGATGGGTTAGTATATGATAGAAAGGAAGGTAGGTAGTGGGGGTGAAGGTAGTGAAGATGATGAATGTTAGGAAATGGTAAGTGGGAGGTAGTAAAGGAGTTGAAGGTGGGGAATGAAGGTTAGAGGAAGATAGTTTAAGGGATGAAGAGGCTTAGGGAAGCCAAGAAATGGAGGGAAGAAAATGGAAATGAGGGGAGATGGAAGTGAATGGAAGTGGAAAGTAAGAGTGGAGGGTATGAGATGGCAATGGGAAGTGATCGGGCTTGGGCACCCACTGACAGTGCTGGGTGAGGCAGTTTGGCAGCTTGGTTGGGCAAAGGAGGTGCTGTGCTTGACTTCATCCTGAAGATAAAAACTTATCCTGACTACCTCTTAGCCACTTGGGATACCACACTTCTTCAAAGCAAAGGCTAATAGCTAAAATACTCAAAACTAACCTAGAAGCAGAAAAAAAGTGGGGGTCCCTATTTGCAATGGGGCAATGCGTGAAAATGTCACAACACCCACAAAGGATCGTATTTGGACCTTGAACTCGGGCCAAACTGGACTGTGTCTTAGGTCCTCTAGGGGGTGGGCCAGTAACACAGCTAGAGATCCCTAATCCCATATTTCCTTGTGGACTTGCATCAATATTCAACTTATCCCAATATCTAGGAGGTTTTTTCGATGCATCTTTTAGTTTTTTAAGCCCATTCCCACCAAATCCTTTATCTAGTTATATAAGAATAATGCTCTTATATAGAATCAAGTAAAAATAAACAAATAAACTATGATTGTATGAAAGGACTTTGGTGAATGCAAAATTTGATTCCTTACAGGCATTAATTACAAAACCTTCTAGGGTTTACTGTTTTTGGTTTCCTTCTTTCTTAGTGACCAATAGATAAGATCTAACTTACCGGTTCCGGTTCGGATTCAGGTTCGGATTCGGGTATGGATTTGCGGATTCGGCAAATTTTTGTTTTTCTTGGGTACGGGTACGGGTTCGTCCGTACACACACACACACACACACACACAGATATATATATATATATATATATGTTCAAACTTCAAACATCAAAATTATATATGTTCACAGTTCAAACATACAAATATGAAACATACAATGTAACTTTCCCATACAATGATACATAAATGATAACAGATAAATCATAAATCATAAATCCATAATTGCCAATGCCAATAAATACTCGGATGTTGATATATCGTAAATGTAATATCATATTCATAATTTGCAAAAAAGATAATATTCAAGTTTCAAGTTTCTCACACCTTCGTAGTCATCACCTTCGAAGAAAAATACAAAAACTAAGAAACCTGACTGTAGAGAAAAAATCTTCAAAAGTGCAAGTAGAATGAGTTGAATGCATGTTTTGATGCATGAAATGCATCATAAAGGGGCGGATTAGGGTTTAGATGTTAAAATAGGATTAAAAAATTTGATTTTTATTTGTTTTCTAACCCGTGGGCCCCGTTTTTGGGAACCCATAGGCTTGGGTTCACCCCGGTCCTCCTTGGTTTGACCTGGGTCCCACTCGGGTCTTGCCCAGGCGGTTGGGTTTCCTATGCAGGACCCACAGGGATCCCAGCCGCCTAGGCAGGACCCGGGTGGGACCTAAGTCGAACCAGGCTCGGACCAGGACTAGGCATGAACCAGGACCAGGACCTGGGCATTTTAGGGAAGAACTGGTAACTGAGGATAAGATAGTGGCTTGGAACCTCATATCCTAGTTAACATGATTCTTGTCTGTAAACTGTATATTTTACATTCTTACAATTTTCTCAGGCAGCCAATTTGTGTTTGCACACATAACTGTGAGATTGAAAAATGACATTATTAGTTGTTTTATTTATTATATCTGGTTAATGATTCATTTTACATTTTCTTTATTACGGTTGCCAATAAATTTTTAGTATAACAGATTTTTTAGTGTACCAAGCACACTCTGATGTAATCCACTTTAAACTCTATGAATTATCGAAGAAAATTTTTTGCTTCTGTCTTCCTATAGATTATCAAGGTGATTGAGATGCTTAGCACTTAGTTTGTGAATGATACATTTGCTTATAACATGTTTACATTCTTCGTTTATTTCTTAAACTGAATTAGAGCTAATTATTGCCCAAAGAGTAACTCTGTTAGATGTACTGAACAAAACTTTACCAATTTTCTGGCTATCTTACTGTGGATAACCAATTTTCCAGCTATCTTACCATGTGGATAATATGATTTCTAACTAAAATTTCAAAATATGATGCTTCTTGTCCTTATCTGAATAAGAATTCAGTAGTGATTTTCCAAACTACATTTAGAAACAAGTCAGTAAACTTTGCTTTTTTTCTCACTGTTATGATATATGTCTGTTGTCTAAAGTAGTTATGTCCCTCAAGCAAAAATCGGATCATAAAACTTTAGGGAGACAAATAGAAAGAAGGCTTTATATCAAACATCCACGTTCATGATTTATCTGATTGCAAAAAAAATTACAGGTACGGGCAAAATTAAGCGATCCAGAGTATAGCATATTTATGGAATGTATGAAGGGTTTAAAGCAAAAGACAACAGTGATGGACAAGGTTTTGGAGGTAGTAGCAAACTTGTTTTGTGCACCAGAAAGGATCTTCCTTCTCAAAAGGTTCTACTCATCTGTTTTGCACGCTTCTGCTTCTTTCAGTGAAACCAAAATTTCCAATTCAGAAAGCTATTTTCATAATTGCTGTTTCAGTAGTTCCGATGGCTCTTCAATTGCTTCTTTATAATAGTAGTTTCAAGTGAAATTGTGTTTTTTAAGTAGTAATTTGTGTATATGTTGGAATGCCTGCTATAAATATACAGCCAGATATCTGAACTGGTATGAATTCCAGGAATTATATTTAGAAAATTGTAGATGCATACATGGTAATTTTTGCATGATAATATCTGTATATTCACAGTATTAATACCTTGCCTATTTATGAGGATGACCTCACAACGCAGTGGTTAGCTGTGAGCGTCCTACATGGGAGGTTCTGGGTTCAAGTCTACTCAACTGGTTCTTAGCTCCAGGGAAAAGCTAAAAATACCGCTTCAGCTGTGACTCAAAAAAAAATACCTTGCATATTTATGACTGATCCTGATAATATTCTACATATTTGGTTGGCAATATATTCATGTTTATGAATCTGATCTATGATACCGCTGAATGCTATTTCCAAAGGGAGTACTGTTATTAAGGCACCCTCACAGACAGAGGGAGAACAGTTAATGAGGCACCCTGTTTAGGATTGAGGGAGAACCGTTATTAAGGCACCCTCACAAAGTGACTTGATTAGGGAGAACCGTTACTAAGGCACCCTATCAATATAATGAGGATTCCTATGGTTATAACCCAGGATTTCTGATATTTACATTACAGTTGCTGTTTGCAAAATTATTTAAGTTTCATCGTAGTAATTCTTTAAATTATAGTCTTTCTAATTTATGACTCATAGTTAGTTTTTCTCTACTCTATTTTTGTTTAACATTCTTTATTTGTATTGCCATTACTGGTGTATAAATGTCAATCACTCATATGTTGTAATCAGAAGATTATCCTCTAACTTGTGTTGCAGGTTATTCCTACCAAAGAGAGAAGGAGATTCCTTCCCTAAACCCTCTTGATAGCCAAGAAGTTGTAATCTAGGGCAGAATAGAGTAATTGAGGAAGAGGGACATTACACAACTTTAGTGGACTATGAGGCTTTTAATCTAGAACTTCTGGTCATCAACTTGCTTCTTCAACTCTCTCATTTCTTTCTGAATTTGCAGTGAGAAATTTGAAAAAATAAATCATTTTCAGTCTATTTTCAACCTGAGAATTGTGTGAAGGAACAAGAGTTAGGCATACCCTTTGACCTCAGAGGTCGCCTGAATGAGAACTAATACCTGAATCTTAATTGCCACTATTCTGTTTTAATTGATTTGACATATTTACTAATCACTCTCTTGACAGATAGGCTACTGTCACTAAATGCCCCATGGGAAATTGGCCCAAAGTCCCCATTTTTTGTGGATATTTTGTGCTTTGGGAAGCAGTTCATACTACTGTCTACATTCAGAACAGAGGGATGATGAGAGCAAAGCATAATAAAACACTTGTGGAAGAGTAAGTCTGCTACTATAAAGTATAAAGTACTTTAAAGTTTCTAGTAGTCCCTATTATATCAAAAGAGGAGAAGACAACCTAGATAAGTTTGTTTGTAGAGGTGATGAGGGTATCTTTTTGGGCTATTCTTCTAAAAGTAAGGCTTATAAATGCTTCAATAAAAGGTTACATAAGATTGTAGAAAGTGTTAATGTAAAAATTCATGAGATTACAAGCATGAAAATGGTGATAATGGTGCTGAAAAAGATGAAATAGAAGGTGCTGTTCAACGTTCTTCCTCTCATGTACAAGCTGGGACAACAAGTGGTGATGCAAAGAATACTTCAGAAAATATTCAATCAGAGGCAACAAACACTTCTTCGAGTACTCAGCTTGGGACAGTAGGTACTGTTTCTGAAAATAAATCTGAAATTGATCATGGTAAGACTACTTTTAAAACCCCTTCTAAGTTTGTGCAAAGGAATCATCCGGTTGATCAAATCTTACTTGAGAATAGAACTAGAGCAACTAGAAGAAATGTAAATTATTATGAAGATGAGGAAGTTTCTCTGCTGTCCATGTTTGAACCTAAGTGTTTTGAAGATAAATATTGGATAGTTGCCATGAAAGAAGAGCTTGACCAAATACAAAAAAGTGAAACATGGGAACTTGTACTTAGACCCAAGGATAAGAAAGTAATAGGCACAAAATGGGTTTTTAGGAACAAATTAAATGAAGAAGGCAAAGTGGTCAGGGACAAAGCAAGGCTTGTTTGCAAGGGGTATGCATAGGTGGAAGGTGTTGATTTTGATGAAAACTTTGCTCCTGTTGCACATCTAGAGACAATTATAATGTTCTTAGCTTTTGCTTCTTTCAAAGGTTTTAAAATTTTTCAAATGGATGTCAATTCTTTTTTTCTTAATGTAAATTTGAATGAAGAGGTGTATATAGAACAGCTTGATGGATTTGTTTTGTCAGAGAATCATAACTATGTATGTAAGATGAGGCACTTTATTGCCTGAAACAAGCCCCACGTGCTTGGTATGCTAGGTTAGATAAATATCCATAGCAACAAGGATTCAAAAGATGAATGGCGGACATCAATCTCTATGTTAGAGAGGAAGATTGGGGAGGTTCAGTTGATGATAGAAAAAGCACAAGTGGTGGTGCTTTCTTTCTTGGAAGTTGTCTGGTTTCTTATTTAAGTAAAAAACAACCTTCTATTTCTTTATCCACAGTAGAAGCAGAGTGTATTTCAGCTTTATGATGTTGCACTCAGGTACTTTGGATGGAGCAAACATTTAAAGATATAAAGGGTGAGTATGATCATCCCATTACTTTTTTTGTGATAATACGAGGGCTAAATATTTCAAAAAATCTAGTTTTGCACTCTAGGACTAAGAATATTCCTATTAAATATCATTTTTTGAGAGGATAAGTTACTAATCACTAAGTTAGGTTGGAATATGTGTCTTCTAAAGAACAGATTGCAGATGTGTTTACTAAGCCACTACCAAAGGAGACATTTGTGTTCTCGAGGCAAAAATTGGGAGCTATTTCACTTCATCATTGATTTGTAGTTTGGACTCATAGGGCGTGTTTTTGTCAAATCTTATGCCCCATTTTCTGTTATGCAGAGTATTCTAAGGCATGCAGACTTGGTTTAGTCATTGATGTCAAAGGGGGAGTATGAAGACAAGGGGAGCTTCTTGGTTTAGTTTGTTTCAATGATGGTTTAGTTCAGATTTGTTCAGCTTGGTTTGCCATCAATGACAAAGGGGGAGATTGTAGAGCATTTGTCATTGATGTCTTTAGATGACTTGTTCATTTTGAGCTCAGGGATCACATAAGCCAGATTCCATGTTTGTTTTTGTGCTTGCACTTGGCACGTATTATGTTTATTATAGCCTTTTGTTTTTGTGTGGTATCTTTTTCTTGGCTGGATATAGGCCACAATGATGACTGAGCTATGTAAACAAATTATAACTGAAATCAAACACTCTAGTAAGTGAATATATTGCCAAATACGTTAGATTCAGTTTAATGTGTTTTTCTTTTGAGCCGTTTTGAAGATGATTGGTTCTGTTTGTTCAGTGAAAGATGTTTGGTGTAATGTGTTGAAATAAAAAGTGGTCGTTTTCTTTTGCGGTGGCAGTGGCTTGAAACGTTTTTAAAGAAAACATTTTTATTCAATATGGAAGAATGATTCTATAGTTTTTGAGAGAATCGCAGAATTGTTCTTATTCAACGACGAGTAATATTTCTTTTTTGTGGAAATTATATTGGAAGATGTTTTTGGCAGTTTTGCTTTTTCTTCTTTTTGGGTTGAAGGAAGTCGTGGCTTGCTTAGATTTGGAGTTGGTATCGACTTAAGTGATGGGAGAAAAATTTAGTCTTAGTGCTCATCTTTTGTTTTGTAGTGAATAGAATCCAAAAAAAGGTGTCTTGATTGTAATCTGTAAGTTTTTGAAGAATTTGGATAAAGGGTTGCTTTAGTAGTTCGTTGGAATTGAAAAGTGATGCTTTTCATATTTGCTATGTCTGAATGAAAAGAAGAACGAGGGTGCTACTATGGGTCAGGGGTTGTTAAATTTATCCAAGCCTGCAGGAGAATCGGGTTGAAAAAGGCGATAATATCTGAGCTGTGAGTATATAAAATCCAGGGAGCAGTTCGTATGGAAAAATGAATCAGAGTGATATCATTTGTTGAAAAATAGTTCAGTATGTTGCAATTTGTGACTTGTGTAGTAGATAGATGTTTCAACTGAACATTGATGTTGGAAGATTTCATATATATATTGACAATTTCTATGTTGAGTTTTTGGGGATATAGTGTTCAAATTCTTACATATGTAATGAAGTTTGCCTTTAATGTACTACCTGTTTGAGTTATATGAGTTGCTTTACAATGCTTTATTGTGTTCCTTTCTAGATTGAGGTTGGTGCCTTGGCCGATCAGAGTTGGTGCTTCAGTCATACGGAGTCAGTCATACGAAGTTGGTGCTCTGTTTTGTAATTCGGGTTGGTGCCCATTTGTTTAATGAAAGCTTTTGATGCCGTGGCTTTTTACCCGAGAGGGTTTTCCACGAGATAAATTCTATGTCTTCTCTTTGAATGTTTAATTTGCATATTGTGGGTGGGCTCAATAGCTCTCCTCCCCCCCTCCCTGAAAGTATTTTTGAATTGATTTTCAGATAATATAGAGCTAAATGATGAAGGGGTTTGAGAGTTGCAATCTTGTTTGAAGGATGAAACCAACTTTCTTTGAGGTCTCTTCTATTAGCAATGAAAAATAATCAAGTGTTTTAGTTGGATTGTAAGTTTGTAGGAATCGAAGAACGAAAAAGAAAAGAAAGAGATGATTGCAAAGGATTTGTTCATCAAGCTTATCTTGGATAGTTTAAAAAATATAAAGTGGGTGATGTGAAGTCAGGCAAGGAATTGACACATAAACATAAATTTGGAAGTCAAGAGGGTGCAAAATATAAAGAGTTGCCATTGTTAAATGACAATTTATGATTAGAAGGTGATAACAAAATGATTTGGGTTGGAGAAGCCGTAAACATGATTGATTTTGTAGACTTTGCCATAGAATTATTGGACTTAACTAATGTTGAAGAAGGTAGATTAAAAAATGGAGAAATTATTAAAATTGTTAATCTCAAGTTTGTCATTTCATGTTGTGCTATAAAATGTTATAAGGGATTGTACCCATATTTTGTAATTAAAAAATATGGCAAATAAATGAAGTCGAAAATAGTAATGCAAGGCAAATGGATGAAGCTGGATAAAGAAATAAAATATGGGTCCCACCTTAAAAGAATACAAAACAAAATAATAAGGAGAAAGGTGATGCATTCCAATGGGTTAGAAAAAGAATGAAGTCCCCAATTCTTCCATTGTATGACAATCCATGAAGGAGAAAATAAATAATAATAATAATAACAAAGTTCCCAATTACTCCATCGCACAATTGTGCCAACCTTTTGCCCCAACGAACATACTATACACACTGGACACTTACATGATTGTTCCTCTTTATGCCTTATCTACAAAGATACTATTTTTCGGACTGTTTGGCTTGCAAAAGGCTATTGCATCGTATGCTTTTCCTCGAGTACTGTGATATCTCCAATTGAACAAGGACTTGGAATACAATGTGTCAATAGCGAGGCAAGCATTGGTAGACTCTGACACAAGCATCACTAGTCAGTTTCTAACCGATTATGATGAAGGGAAGATCATCATGATATGGAAATCAATGAATAAGTAAGTAGTATTGAAGGTCAAGCTGTAAGTAATCAATGGTCCTCGATCATAATGATTAATATGCAATAGGATGGTATGTGGATCAATCAATCAAGAAGGATAACGATTCATATATTGCTAATAATCATAGACAACAACATCAATCGATTTGAATGACAATAAAGAGACACAATGATAAACTAATCATCATTGGTTGGAATAACAAAGGAGTACAATGCCTTATCATAAGAAAATTGATTAGGTTATAAGCAAACGAACCACCAATCAAGAATGCAATGAAAAGGCACGATTAAGGAAAGAAAGGGATACGATTACAAGAGACAAGAGACGTGTCTCTTGTGACACCTCCTCACACATATATAATGATCACTTGGTACATGTTTGGGAGGTGGGTGGAACAGATATTTTGGGAATCTATCCTGTGAAGAGCAGATTACCAACCAACATTTCGTGTGGAAGCATATAGAAACAAATACAGATCGTGTCAAAGTTATAGCTTAGACACACAACATCTTGAAAACCATATCAAGACATTATCTTACATATAGTCATTTTGAACTTGGGAATATTTCATGTAACCAAATATATATATTTCAGACACAGCAACATCTTGAAGAATAAACCAAGGACACTATTGTATATAGAGTCATTTTGTATACAATATATATATCTATATTCAGACTTTATACACCTAGATTATATCGCGTTTCATAACTGAGTTATCTCATAGCAATTGTTATCAATCCATCATCTCATTAAATTTGCATAAGGGAGGAAGTCTTTACAAGGGATTTTTTTCTCGGTTGTGGTCACCTCATTCTCCTTGGTGTTTGGTTAAAATTTTAGAGAAAAATACCTTACTAGTCAAAAGTTATGCTTGTTTACATATATTGAGCATTAAGGTTATTATGGGAAATATTAAAATTATTTTTGGAATAATTTTAATATATTTAAAATGATGATATTTTTTTACCCATTTAATATTAAATTATTTGTTTTGATAATTTGGTGAAATTTTTGGCCAATATGCTTGCATGCTCAATATTTCTAACTTTTAAACCTCCAAATGCTTATATGCTCTGAAATCCTAACTTTTGAACCTTCAAGTTGCTCATATGCTCAGATACTTCAAAAGTTTTACTTTTCAACTCTTTATTGCTTGTATCCCTAAAATCTTTAACTTTTGAACCAACACGCTCACATGCTCCTAAAATAACCCCCTTGATTTTTTTCAATTATTTCCCAATTACAATCAACGCAAACACCCGTTAGGGTTAGGAAATGAAAATCAAACACTACTGAAAGTAACCCCTTTCTGATCACCAAGAGCCCAGTGTGGGAAGGTGAGAGCATACGGTGCTAAGGGGATCGTTAGCTCAAGGATCAACTGAAAATTACAATTCAAATTACAGTACTGGGTGGCAAGCCAACCCCTTCCGCTTATCTAGCGGGTGTTAGAAATTTCCACAATAGTTTGGCGGTGCAACCAACAAATTACAAGATTACAAGAAACTGAAAATAGCAACAATCTCTCGACCACTTATCCAGTGGGAGGACTGTGTAAAGTCCCCTTTTTGATTATCTTAGAAGGCTGGGGCGATTACCTAATTCTGTCTTCTTACTTTATCAAATAATTACAATTTGAATCAAGTAAAGATGTTACACAAGATACCTATTGATATTTCTGATATATATGTATGGATATGTGCAAAATTGATGTTGAATGAGTAGCAATGTCTGATATACACTGATGGAAAATGCTATGAATGTTTACTGCTCTACCACTTGTAGTGATAAATAATTGAAACTATGTCTGTACACAATATGCTTGTGTAAACGATATGTATTGCTTCCAACAGTAGGATTGCTATATCTGATATATCTATTTGTATATGCTATGATGACTGTAACGCTATTCTAGATTACGACAGTAATATCTTGCGATGAAAATGAGCTATGTCTGCTATACAAATTGATTGTTACATGCTCTGATATTGGGCCTTCAGCTTTGCTATCTTCACGCCTTCCAAGTTGGAATTATGAAGATATAAATAACTTTGATGATGTCGTTTTTTATTGGCCTTTGAGTGCTTGCATTAATGGTGGTACCTTCTTTAATTTTGAATGTGTTCTTTATGCAATTGATTCTTGACTCGAGGTCAAATGCTCAAATTGAGCTATCCAATAAGATATATAAAAGAGCTACAAAATCCACGATGATCAATTGGGAGATTGTGAATGCTCTCTTATATCGTGCGAATGATTGCCAAAGGATATGTCTTATGCCTCTTCTCTTCTCTTACTAATAGCACCTTTTCATTATTGGTTAGATTTGTATTCTAATCGCACCTATTCACAATGTAATTGATTAGCCTTCAAATTCAGATTGATTTGTCTTGATGCTTAGTCACACCCTCTTCCATTATGATTAACTCTCATGCTAACAAGCGTTGTTTGTTAACTAATCATCTTTTCATACTGATTGTGCTTAATAATTAATATTCTTAATTGCCCGTGTTTGTACTTGAGATTGGATAGCAATCCGATCATCATCGATGTGGAATTTGTTCATACCTCACGTGATGATAATAGTAATCATCCTTAACTTCTTCAGAATCGGTATTGCACACAAATTTCCATCCCGTTGAATTTGTTATTGAGAGATCCTTTAATACATTGTTATCATTGATGACGAACCTATCACTAATTATTAGTAATGTTCCTTATAATGTCAATGATGTTCTAGATCACTTAATCCTTGTCTGGCGGTGCTTCCTCATGGTGCGATAACCATCTTTGCTAAAGATTCGATTAATCTTCCCTTCGAGGTGTTAATGATCTCTCTATAATAATATTGACTATTGAATGATAACCAATAGCTAATAGTCGGTTTTGCACCAGCTTGGATATTGTTCTTTTCATCGCAATGGATTCGTGCCTTAGCCGAGTATCATCATATTCAATCTTTGAAGTATTGTTATCACTCTCGACCTATGTTAGTCATTGTCCATTAATTCCTAATGGATTTTGCTATTGATCCATCTCCCACCGAAGCTTGGTTCAGTCTTCTTCCTTTCGATAGTTATTGTGGTTCTATGATATATTCCAGTCGCTATCTCATTCATTTTAAGTCGCTTAATGAATATTATATTTTATTATTATTATTTATTTATATTATTATATAAAAAATACATATATATATGTTTATTTATTTTAATTTCAATTTTATCATTATTATTTATCATTAAATTGTGTTTGAAAGTGGGGACATTACAAAGTTAACCAAGATTCATATGTTCCATGGTCTTCCTACAATATAGAATGAACAACATGAATGTGAAGGTTGTCAGTTGGGAACGTTACATTAAAATAAAACAATAATAATAAATAATAATCATAACAAATAATAAATATTAATAATCATATATTAAAGGAAAATCGTGAAGTCTCATAAATGAGACGATTTTCCAATATTATTAAATGTTAATTAACAAATGTTTTAATTATCATCTTTATTTAATCACATGTCCAAAGAGGGGTTATGACAGACTGAAAATGGATTTGCAATCTACTCAACCGCTTATTTAGTGGGAGGACAGTGTCACAATAATAAAGAAATGCGGCAAGTCAACCTCTTCCACTTATTCATTGGGTCTTGAGCAACAATCCAGAAATAGATAGCTTTTAGTACTACTAATCAGCTTACAATGTATAATATGGATTTTTTGATTATGAGATGTCGCTGTCCAAAGATAGAGGGCAATGTCAGGCTCTTCCACTTATGCAGTGGGACTAAGAGTAATCAAGAAACTTGTTGTTAGTACTACTAACCATCATTACAAAAAGAATAAGAATGGTAAATCAAGTGCTGATGACAAGTCCAACAGCTGCAAATAATAATATATTCACTCCCAAAACCAACATAGACTAACCACACCAAGAATGCACTCCACACTAACAACTTCACACTCTGAAAATGCAAACCACATGTTGGAAAAATGCAGACCAACAACCTAAAAACTCACCAAAAAGCTCATAACTTTGCCCACACTCAATGGAATGACCCCAAAACAGTTGCGAATGAAAGATATGAGACATACAATTAAGCTAGACCCAACAAAGTGCATCAAATACCCCCAAATGAATTCTTGCTTGCATTCGTAGGCAGCCTAGCATGGTACGACTAGGGTAGAAGTATGACTTGCATTTAAAAAATGAATACTACAAATTAAGCTCTACCAACTTACAAGAATGATCGCTTGAGACATAGGAAGAGAATGAGCCACTACCCAAATTGAGATGACACCTGGACAAAGAGTTATGAACGAAAACATGTTACAACCACACCAAAACCAGCAACTTGAAAATCCACACACAACACTCCAGAATCAGAAAACTCGAACACACACTAGCATGAATCCATCCATTTTTCTAAGTGAAGAACAGTTCCCAAACTCAACTTGTCTCTATCTTTCAAGAAAGAACTTAAGCAAATAGTCTAGGAGGTAAGCATTCCTTGAAGCATTTCAACAACATTTTGACAGCGCTTCATTATAAAATTCTTGGATGCTGCAAATGAGAGCCCAAGGCCTTTATTTATAACTTCTTGCTAGGCCAAATTCAAATTCAAATACACTGCAAATGGTGCCCAAATCAAATGCCATTTCGTTTCACCTAATTAGGCATTGTATTTCATTTCTCCTTCTTAGCACATGGCGTCCGAGACATAATCCCCTTAGTCGCACTTTTTGGATGACTTGGATGCTTATAAAATAATATTTTTGTTATTGCACTTTGGTGTCCCAAAAAGAATGTTACATATTTCACCCAAATAGACTTAGGATAAAGAAATGATATTTCCCTTATTCAAGTCATCCAAGTCTAGACATAATATAAATAAGCCTTAATCAAGAAAATATACCACCTTCAACAACTCCACATTTGAACTGAAGCCAAGGTACTGAATTGCAAAAATAGTCATCTGAACCAAAATTACATTGCCAGAAATAGCCACTGAATAGAGTTGTAGAACCCTTGCCAAAAATAGCATTGCTAAAAATAGTACTTACTATAAATAACATACTGTTAAAAATAGTAAGTGTTTACAAAGTGATTTTAACCCTAATTTGAGTAGCTGTCGTACTTACTAAAAATAGTAAGTCCAGAAAAGGTCTTCAAATTGATTTGCATATTATACCATCGTAGGGCTCTCAGAAAACCCCAAAAAACCCAGAGAAATTAGCTACCTTCATCTCCACTTACTAAAAATAGTAAGTCTGCCAAACTCCATTCCTTGCTATGCCTGTACCGTCATTGCAAAGCTTTCTGAAAACGTAGAAGGAATCAAGATTCCAAACTGACAAACTCCAACATGCAAGTCTTCGAAAATGCTGAAATATCCTCCTAGAGGTAGGAAACACTATTTTTTGCTTCTGACTAGCCTACAGGTCTTCAGAATAGGCTAACGGTCAACTGAGCTGATTATTGCTGGGAAGGGAACTTTACAGCAACAAAACTTCAACTTTCAAACCCCAATATGCTCTGTTGCTTGAAAACTCCCAAGTGCTAATATGTTGGCATGCTCCAGAAATCTAACTTCTAAACCTTTATTGCTCGCATTTGTAAACCAATTTCAAGAACCTTGTAACTGTTTTTCAGGAATCTTCTACATGTTGGAAAGTGAACAACAGTCGGATTTTTGTGACAGTGTATAGGCATCCATTAAAGTGTGAAGGACTAAGGGATTTTTTTGATGTTGTAGTTGTAGTTGCCCTTGTAAATCAGCGTGCCGGCATAGACAAGGCACTTGAAATCTCAAGAACGGCATGCAATAACTGCAGTTATGTCTGAAATGAATTTGTTGATAGGGCTTTAGGAACTTTCAGGCAAATGTGCTCCTTGATACATGTATGCAAAATGTTTAAACAAAGACAAGGCAGCCGAGTCGTTTGAGAATATGCCTCAGAGATTTTTGGTCTCATGAAATACAATAATCAGAAATGTGTAATGGAATTGTTTATTAGGCCTCTTCAAAGTTAAGAGTGAATACATTTGCAGATTAAAGTAGCAGCTTCAAAGAGATTGGTTTCAAAGAAAATGCGATTGGCAAGCCTATAAGGCCGATCCCTGCGACCTTCACCCACATCTTTTCTCGTCTGTGATAATATCTGAACTTTACAGTAGGGTGTGGACATGCATTAAAGCACTTTGGTAGGGAGATTTTTGTCAGATATTATAGCTGGAAATGGTCTTTTAGATATGCATGCAAATTGTGAAAGCAAAAACATTGCATACAAACTATTTGACACAGTGCCTGAAAAGGATACCAGCTTGTGGAATGCAATGATTTCAGGGTGGGCACAAAATAGAGTTGTTTGAAATGGTTTTGGAAACTTTCAAGCAAATGACGTTGGCAAGAGCAAAGCCAAATTCACTACTTTGCCAACATCGCCATTGCTTGTGTCAATATGGGTGCTTTATAAACAACACGTTGGCATTTGTCAAAGTGTGATGAGAATCAAAGATTTTTATCAGACATTATAGTTGCAGCTGTCATAATAGGCATACCCAAGTAATGTGGAAGGATAGACAAAGCACATGAATTGTTTTACAGATTATCTCGAAAGGATGTCATCTAACAGAATGCGATAGATGCAGGGTATGCATAAAATTGATTTGTTGTAAAGATTTTAGAAACTTTCAAGCAACTGCAATTAGTAGCGCAAAGTCAAATTCCACAAACCATACCTTGCTAAATATGTATGCAAAATGTGGAAGCAATGTCCACATGTGTTTTGTTTGACAAATTGCCTCTGTAATGTCCCCATTTTCCAAGCCTTTCATGAAAACTTAGCCTTTTGGATAAGTGGAGGAATAAGGAGAAATTAAATAAATTAATTTCTTATAAAGTCATTAAAATAAATTAAAAATTAAAAAGTGACTTTATATTTAATTAATTTAATTAAATAGTGACTATAGTATAAAATTAAAATAATTAAAAAGTCACTTAATAAATAATAAAGTGTACCTACTCTCTTCTAGAAGGAATCTCGTGATGGGTTATGAAAAGGATAAATAGAAGAGGGTGATTGATCATCAGGCAGATTGGAGATTGATTGGATATGATAACATGACTGATGCATTGCATTGGTTTAATCTCTAAGGACACAAACCTTCAGCAGATTGAGAAGGGCTGGACAAAACCCTAGTTTCTTCTTCTTGGGAATGGGAGATACTCAGTTTTCCACATTGGGCATAACGAATGTATGGTGGTTGGGGAAGGATAAATCAGTCCTTTCATTTGAGCTAATTGAGTTTTGGCATCAGCTTTTCATGGGGAACTATTTTTGGTAAGACTTCAGCCCTTGGGCCAATAAGCATCTATGATTTTTGTCTACACGTTGAGGAAGGCTAGGCGATTCTCTTGGGAGTACATTGGAGGTCAGTTTGAAGAGAGTTGCAGACATTTTCAGATCTGAGACAAATTACTTCATACCTTCCTCAACCCTTGATTTAGCTTGTTACTCATCACTAATGCATCAAATCATGAGTTAGAAGGCAGCGATTTCAATTAGGGAGCAAGGCGATCCCTTTTGAGGCAGTTTGGAATGAACTTTGGTGTCAATTAAGCCCCAAATCAGTGTTCTGATCAGACGGACCTGTACATAGTAGAAACCCATCGATTTGGGTGGTATTACTTGGCATGAGCCTTGAGACATCTTGATTGGTAAAGCGCTTTCACTGGGACATGAGACCGATCAGCTTGGAGGAAGTTAGAAGCCTATTTGCTTCCATCCACATTGACATTCAGACTTCCATTATCAGTCACAGGCTGATCTAGGATGAGTCACGATTTGCATTTTGGAGGAGGATTCAGCTTGTCTCATCATCACATCTTCTAGACCTTCTGTAACAGATTCACTAGATACCATTATTTCTTGATCTTTTTCAGGTGTTGTGTATGAGTCATGAGTGCCTTTGTCTTCAGAAAATCAGAGACACAATTATTGTTATCAGTCAATAAATGATCTTGTAATAACACATAAGGTTGGCCAATGAATAGAGCTTAAGGAGTTTGTGGCTGCATAATGTATAATCATTTCTGAGGTTGCTTATCATCTGTTTTACAAAATGACAGTTAGTAATTTTCCTTGGTTGAGAAGCTTCTATTGTTATTGTTTACTGTCACTACTTTATTGGGTCATCACACTTCACTTTTTGAGTTAATTATGAATATACTTCATTAGAATTTAATATGCAACGTCCCTTATACCACACTGAAAATTAAGGACAGCAAGGTACCCTTGGTTAGCCAAGTGTTTGACAGAATATCCAGCAAGAGAAGCAGAAGATAGATATCAGAATTGACAAGGGGACATTACAGCCTCATAGAGAGGTCATCTCATGTAGTGACTGTAGGCTATGCACATGATACATTTGGTGAACAAGCTTTAGAAACTTTTGATCAAATAGAAAAAGCAGACATAAAATCCTTTTTGCAGAGTTTTCAATTACTCTCCTAACTATGTCAAAGTGGCTTCTTTGAAGGCGATGTATTAGATATCTAGTATTATAAGCACGGATAGCCATCAAAGCATAAATGATGAAAGGTTTTTGTGTAAATATTTGAGTTGGAAATGATCCATTGGTAACATCATACGAAGCATGGAGGCGATACAAACTACTCGATAGAAATCCTCATAAGAAATGTCATTGCATGGAAAACAATGCATAGATAGACATACATGCAAAGTGTGAAAGCATTAACAAGGCATATGAACGATTTGTCATTTGCCTTGAATTGATTTCATCTCATGGAATGCGATTATTGCAAGCTATGCACAAAACAGACTTTGCAATGATGCTCTCAAAATATTTGAATGAATAGAGCACCCTCCTAGCATTAAATAAGGGGTTTAATGGCAGGTGCAAATCTAAATTTTGTTCCATGCGCATGCAGAAATGGGAGTTTGGAATAGGTCACGGACATTCATGAAAACTTAAATGTATGGGATTTTCATTTGATATTATAGTGGCTAGTGTGCAGTGAACACACATGGAAATATGGAATCATGGACAAAGAACTTGAATAATTTTGCAACGTGCCTTTATGAGATGTCATTTTATGGAAAGCAATGATAGCAGGAAATTCACAAGATAAATTTGTTTGAAAGACTATAGAGACTTTTAAGTAAATGCAACTGGTTGGCACAAAGCTAAATTTTGTTATTTTTCTCTCTACACACAAGAATAAGGAAGGAAAGACAATATGTGAACTGTTTACAGAGTGCTTCAAGAGAATGCTTGCGCACGCTATGGAGGATTGCAGGGTGCAACAAATAGATTTGTAGAATAGACTTCAGAGGCTCTCAAACAAATGCAATTGTCAGAAGTAAAGCCAAATTCCATGACATATGCCAACATCCTCCTAGCTGTGCTAATATAGAAGCTTATGAACATGGCATGAAAATCCATCAAGAGATAAAGGCTTGTGCTCTGATAATCTAACTATGTCAGATACCTAGTAATAGGAAGGGGTGAATTTGAAAAGACAAATATATCTCAGAATCTAGGTGGATGAATCCCAAGGAAGGGTTATTATGTTGAATGATGTAATACATTTAGTATTTGCTGTTGAATGTATTGATAGTTCTATGGATACTATTAATTTATTTAAGCCAATGCTTGCTTGAGTCTAATTTAGGTTTGTGGGAGCAACATGCGATGAACAACAGAAATATGTTGCAATTAAGTGCCAATCCTAGTGATTGTATGGGGTTGAACCTAGTATGGCCGACGAGGTTTGAAAGAAGAATATGAAGGAAATCATGAAGTGAGGATCATAAACAAAAAAATAGTGGTTGTTGCAACCCAACTATTCGTTCATCATATAAATGATTGACATCTTCTTGATAAAGCAATTAATTTGGTTATTGAGGCATGTATATTGTGCAACACATATCCTTTGTAAGATAAAAATTCTCAAGATTATATGACATATCAAACTTCTGGAAATCAAGCACATTATGTTACCACTGTCTAGGAGTGAATTCAAGGATATTAATGTAGTAATCAAACTTATAGAATCTGATTGATGCCAAGTTATAAAGGCAAAGAATGACTTGATGCGGGACATTATCATCTTTTTATTAGAAACCACCAAATGAGGATAATAATATGTTGTATTTAGCTCTTGGTCCTATTGAAACATCTTGACATGGGAAAGCTCTATAAATGGTACAAGCACAAACTACAATGGACCATCTTTCAACAATGATAGTGGTGAACAAGGTGCTCGCAATGTTAATTCTGATTTTGATGATCATGATGATCCTTCAACCCTCAGATTAGAGATAAAATGATTATTGTACAAAGAAGGATAAGTGTGTAATTGAAAATATTGACAAGGTATTTTATGGAAGAGTGCATTGAGAGTTATGGGATGAACCCTATAACTAATCCTCAATGGTCTTTGCGATGCAAATTTCTATGAAGGTAGCAATTAAGATGAATGCAAGAGAATTGGTCATACCTAATGCAAGCTTCCCCATCATCATTCAAGAGGGCAATATATTTATAGAAAGGAAATATGTTGACAAATGCAATCAAAATGCTTATCCTTGAGAATCAAGATTTTGTTGAATAAATATTCCGTATGTCAATGGTCGATGTATTGATGTATGGGCACATAGTAATATTTGAGCTTAATGATAATCCTTGCAATCACCCATTCTTTTCAAATGGAAAGATACAAGTTTTATGTTCTCAATTAGCTTTATGGTGAGATGGTTACAAGTTAATGAAAAAAAAAATGCAGTCAGAAAGTATGATTTGTGGATTGGAAGATGACACAATGGCCATCTTGACAAAACCAATAGCGTGCTCTTTCTTTCAAAATATGGGTTTTAAGATACCTTTTTGGAAAAGGTGACTTTTGTCACTTATTATAACTAAAGTTAGGAAATAATCCTTATTTGCGTAAAAATGTTGAAATCCTAACCAAATAAGGTTTATTATTTTCAAAACCATCATATTTCAAAAAGGTAGATAGGGGGTAGTTAGCAAGTAAGTTGCTAGTTAGTTATCCTGTGAAGCCTATAAATACAAGGCAAATTCAAATGTAAAGGGGACTCTTATAGAGGGGAAAGTTTTGGAGAATTTTGTAGAGAAACTATATGAGAACTTTTGATGTTCATACCTTGTACTTAAGGGT
The DNA here is from genome assembly GCF_030272615.1 of Cryptomeria japonica. Classification (NCBI taxonomy): domain Eukaryota; kingdom Viridiplantae; phylum Streptophyta; class Pinopsida; order Cupressales; family Cupressaceae; genus Cryptomeria; species Cryptomeria japonica. Next base: position 763,326,119 of record NC_081407.1, on the reverse strand, counting down.
TTTTGAAATTGTATATTTTGAAAAGAATAATGAGGAATGCATTGAGTTCCTATGTCTTGAATGTACTTCTAAGTTATTATTACTAATTTCTCATACGTTAAATTTGCGTAAAAAGTAAATGAAAATCCTAACCAAATAAGTTTTATTATTTTAAAAATCATTGTATTTTAAAAAGATAGTGGGTAGCTATTGTGTGAACCCTATAAATACAAGGAAAATTGAAATGTGTAGGGCACTCTTAAAGAGGGGAAACTCTGGAGAATTTTGTAGAGAAACTATATGAGAACTTTTGATGTCCATACCTTGTACCTAAGGGTTTTTGAACTTGTATACTTTGAAAAGAATAATGAGGAATGCATCGAGTTCGTATGTCTTGAATGTACTTCTAAATTATTATTACGAATTTCTCGTATGTTAAATTGGTAATCCCTTTATGCAATTGTGGAATCCATTGGTTTTCAGTTCAATGATCTATGTAATTGATTTGATGAAACACATCGTTTCTTGGTATCTTGACTTGTATGTGCTAGTATAGCTTATCTCTTCATATGTTGAGGTTTGTTGTACTTCTTTCATCATCATTGCATATCAAAACATACATTATCATGAAAAGTCCTATTTGGTATTTGTAAGTCTTCTAGTAGGGTTTTTGTAATCCATTCTCCTTTAGTTTTATGTTTTCTCCTTTATGTACTTTCAAGTTAAAAGTACACAAAAACCTCAAAAACCCCCATCATACAAGGGAGCTGCCCCTTTCAAACATAGAGGATCCAACTATTGGAATGGTTGTCATTGCTCTTCGGGCAAACGGGGTTAATTTTAGAGAAACAATCGCAGTGACAAATCTGTTTACCAATAGGTTCTAACAAGCATGCAAGTGCTTGTGTCACGGGTTTCTTGAACCATTCCATCTCCTCTCTCCCTTCTTCAATCAGAGTTGCAGAGGGGTTGGATAGTCCTATTAAGCTTTTTAATTGTGGAGATACATTTCCCCTCTCCATAACATGTTATTTTTAGTGCTCTTTGAAGCCTGTTCTCACCTTGCTGCTTGATGATGTGTTGCTGGTCTAGTTCAATGTTGTATTGTCCCTACTATTTTATCTGGTGGTTGAAGGTACCTGATTAGTGTCTTGTAACTGCTGTTTTTTGGGCTGCTCAAGCATTTCTTGAGACTGATAGACCCTGGCCAAGAGACTATGCTTGTGACAAATTTTTCATCTGTATCGGAAGTTATCATAACCAAATGTTTTCTCCATTCTATTTCTCTGCCTTTTAAGATTATTCCACCTAGCAAAGTCTCTTCCAAGTCTAAATTGATGTAGATTAAAAAATAATCAAGCACCCATCTGTTTTGGTGAATTCTGTAGCTGCAAGCTGTTAATCAATGTTATTTCCTATTTTCCACAAGGAGGTTTCTTATCAGTATTCACTTTGTAGTAACTAATGGTAATGAGACCTAGAGAGAGCATTGTACTTGGGTGTGCCTTGGTTCAGTTAAAGGATGGTGATTGCTTAATGAAAAGACTTAAAGTTTTCCAGAACCATGAGCCTCCTTGACTTGCTGGATCTAATTCCTGCTTTGTGAAGAACAAAGCTATGAAGTTGATCTTGGGCACTTTTAAGATCTGTACAATTCTTGAAGCTTTCTAGTTGTCTTTGACCAATGGTATGAGAGTCCTTGGTCGGGGAAAAACACCAATAAATCAGCAGTTCAGGGTTTTTCCCTTGACAAAGCATAGCCTATTTTCTATCTATTCATGATGAGGGAGATTTTCAAAGTAGTTTCTTGCCTGAAAAAAACAACCATTTTCCTTCTTTGTAGGGAAATCAGGTCTTGTGATAGTCCTGTGAGTGTGTATTGGAGAGAATTTTGTACATCTTTCTAGATCTATGTTATTTCATTGGAGACTGCTGTCCCGAAATATCTGTTTTGTACTTTGTGGAAGAGATAAGCTACCCTTTGGATTCAATTAGCTTGGGAGTGATTGGGGACAAAATTGCTAGCGTGGATTAGATGTACCATCTGATGGAGGCGAGCAAATGAGCATGAGGATGGTAGTTTTCTCTTGCAAAATTCCTGGTATGAGTTTGTATTAAACAGAAACATGTAGAGAATTTTGAAGAAAAATATTTCATGCAGTACAACCCTACAACAACATCAGTTTGAGAACTCTTGTTAAGGCAGCATACTTGCCCAAGGGACCAATTTATTCCTAGTCCTGGAGTAAAACAAAGACTCATAATTCTCCGATATATATAATGGCATCTAAATTAGAAATGAATAAGCTAAGAAGACAAAGCACTATGATAATACATAGGATGTTAGAAATGGAGCTAGGATTCGAAAAGCTAAATGTGCTAATGAATGAGCACAATTACCAACATATGGATTGCAAGATTGTACACCACGAAAGATTAAGAAAAGAGAGTTTAAAGAGGAAAATCAAAGAGTCCAATCAAGAGATAGGGTCTTTTGGTCAGCATAGTAACAAATGCTAGTCATTCAATTGTCATAAGAGCAGAGGTAAATAATAAATACTAGAGTAAAAAGAAATGATTGCAAAATTGACAAGTATTGTTCCTACGTGTATAGGAGAATGAGGTGGTGGAGAAGATAAGTTGGAAATGGTCATCGGTATCCTAATAGAAATGTCAAAATAGGAAGGTGATATCTGATGTACAATTAGGTGCCAGAAAAGGAGATGGATGTTACTGACCTAGCAATTGTAAACGAATGAAAAATAACCTGACAATGAAAATGCTTGTAGATTTGGATGATGGCGTTATCCCCTTTACTATTCAGAAAAGAGAGAGGGCAAGGTACAAAATGAGAAATATATGATCCTGTTGACCAAACCGGATAAAAAATCAAATACGATAATATTATAGGATGATAGAAATGTTTGACCCTTTGGGCAGATAAAGGAATAAACACAGTGAAGTTGAATTGTATAAGGTATTCTTTGGGGAAACTGTCAATGGAGAATGGAAGTAGTTCAAGAGTTTTTTCTCGAAAAGAAACATATAAACATACTGAATTTAGGATTCTTGATTTCAAGAACTATTCAACATATTTGAGATGGTGATAGATTCAAGATTTTTGCAGATAAAGAAGGGGAGCAACATGCTTAAGCTTTAAATAAACTGTGAAGCCTGTGAAAATATACCCAAACGTAACAACACATGTGGATATAAGGAAATGAGATTACAAAATATCTGTAATTGCCTGTAATTTTGTGTTGAATAATGCATATTTTTCATGAAACGTGATGAAAATATGGAGTCTTCTACCAAGCTCAACAATACTATATTATATTTATCAAAGGAAGAGAATCATGGCATGGTCATATACCTTGCATATTAGAATATTTAATTATATTGTAGTCAATTATATTTAATTCTTTTATTAATGGTCATTTAGCTTTTTGCTTTTTAAGTGAAACTATTGCTTCTTTTCTAAGAACGGACAGTTTGCTTTTTAGATTTTAGCTTTTAGCTATATTTAGTGGTTTATGTGTTTTATAGTGTTCCACTGGCATTGGGGACAGGGGGACGGGTTTCCGGGATGGAGGGACAAAGGGCCTAAGTTTGGGGACGACAGTGGGGGGTGGTGGTGCTGATATAGTTATACATATACTTATAGTACTTGAAAAACTAGTTTTGAAAAGATGTATAACAGTATAAGAATTACATTTCAGATGAAACTATAGGAAATTAGTAAAATTATAACATAGCAAAATTTGTAATACTAAATCTAAATACGAAGATTTCTTGAATGCTAATTGCTAAATAAAATTTGACAAATGAAATTGTCAAATTGGACATTTCTATTATATCGAAAATATGAATATTTGATGTCAAATGAGAAATCATAAAGTCTATAAAGATGATTACATGATTCATCATTACAATGAGTATCAAATGCATATACTAATAGCAATAGCATTACAAAAGACAAAATGCCAAAACATCAAAACTCAAGGTCAAGATCTATTGACGTGTCTGAAATTGCATTGCTGCAAACTTCATACGGCCAACGCAGAATAGAATAGCCGACTGATTATCCTACTCTCTCTTGAGATAAGGAAGTCTCTAATGCTGTTTTCTAAGTTTGATCAAAGGAGACTACCTCAAGGTTTCTTTTGTCAGGTCTTGACTGTGGGATCTCTCAGTGGCTTTATGTGTTTATGCTGGAAACACAAGGGGACTTACGTTTGATTGGCAATTCCATGTATAAATTCCCGGGGACCTTTTACGGTTTTCTTTCAGGTGGTGTTGGTTAATTTGAAGCTGATTTAGCAGGACTGCAGATTTCTAAAAAGGGGGATAAAATTGGGAGGAAAGAAAGGAAGGGTAGGGAGAAAGAGAACTGTAAATGTTAACTAGGACAGCAGGCTCACTCAAGCAGACAGACACCTCTAGGAAACCAAATTAAGCCTCATCAGTCATTCAGACACAATGTTTGCATAAACTTAGTGCAATCTTCAAAGGAGAAACCGGATTTTCATATTACCAAATACAATATTAGAACTTCTACGTTCATGATATGTATATATTTGATAATCGAACTGAATCATAAAATAGCCCAGATTAACCATGCAGAAAGGAAAAAAGCAATCAGCTATCCTCTAATGATATGGACTGTGAAGGTTCTATCAGATGCTTGGTAAGAACTGCTGTGCAAAATGAATAGACATAATTAATAGCTTTCTAATTTAAATGAAGAAGGAGACCATGCACTCACAAGGAAACTTGAAGGTAATTTTAATCCATTGTATTAATTCCTGCAAAATTCCTTCAGAGCTTTCGCAACAATCCAAGAACTTCCTCCCAAATGAGGGAAAACCAGTCCCCTTAAATAGGTTTCCAAAAATGGATGAATGGCCAAGATCTAATCCAGACAAGTGGCCCAGATTCATCCTTACAAAAAGGGGACCCACACCCATAAATAGGGGGGGGGGGAAATATCTACAACTACCCCAAAGGGAGCAATAACTACCAAAAAGGATAATTACAACTTTTGAAATAATCCAAAAAAGGAGGTGTACAAAAACTTTTACAATATGTTGACCAGAAGTCAACTGTCACCTTTTTGGGACAAAAGTGCACCTTTTAAGACTTGGAGGGAAAAAGGCATTTTTGAGAAACTACTTTCTCTATTTCGGTTTCACATTCTTTCTGTAGAAACTGGTCTTCGCCATGCAGGTATTCTCGCCATAAATCACGACTTGCTGCTCGTTCCTTGCGGACATATTCCTGAAACTTGACACATAATTGGAAGAGGGGACTAAAAGGTGGCATGGGAGGATGGCGAATTTTGTACTGCATGCCTTCGAGATACTAGTCCACGTGCCTTAAACCGTCCTTCCAGCTGGAGCGATTACGCTCGAAGCACAATATGTCTGAATGGAACTGACCAGCAAAACTCAAGTCTTCAATGGAATGAGAAACCTTATCTGCTCCCAACCTTTCCTCCCAATCCGGCCGGATTACACTGTCGGATAGGTCATTTATCCATCCCGAAACCATTGATCGGAGGATGGTCTTGCCTAGTTCTTGCATGTTCCCCAGAATTGCCTCACATGCGTCATTTTCTTTGTCAATAATTTCCTGGGCGTCGTTCTTCATGGTGACGGTCCAGTACCATTCCTTGAGAACACTGATGCTATGGGGATCTAGGATGTCAGGCAGTGTGGGAATCTGTGTATGTGTCCAGAAAAGAGCTCTTAGGAGGGGAAGGGTAGAGGCCGCTACTTCATGCGTGTGAAGGGATTCCCTCTTTACTTCCAACAGCCTGACTAGAGTGAGCTCTCGATGGAGAGCCATTTCCTTTACTTCTTTGAGGATCTGTTCTCCCTTTTTCTTGATGTCCTGCACCCATTCCTTGACGGCCTTTGCGGTATCCCGAATTCCTTCAAATTCAGTTGTGGCCCTTTGCGCCAATGCCATTGGGGGAATATGGGATTCAGAGGGGTTGTGTAATGGCCGTAGGAGCTTATCGATGTATCCCTCGGCCTGTTCAGCACGGGCCTGATACATATCCTTTTCGGCAGTGATTTCCTCGAGCTGTCTAAGTATGTTCTGCACTGAGTCCTTAAATTCCTCCTTTTCTTGCTCTTTTGTAGCTCGTCCGATGGGGACAGTCGTGATGCTATAATCTGCTAGTGTTATTTGATCTGCTGGCTTGTTCGCGGGCGGGGTGGCAATATGAAGAGTGCGGTTCCTTTGCTCATCCCTGGTTACCTTAGAATATGTTCTTGGTTTCTTCTTCCCTTTCGCTTTTGCTTGATCCATTCGTGAGAAGATGTCCTCTAGATCGATGGGTGCCTTGGTGACGGCCCTGCGCTGAGCTCTGGCGATCAGCCACTCTTGAGGCACTGTCTGGGTTGAGGATAGGGTTAAGTTAGCACCTTGTTCTCCCATGCTTTCAACCGGCTGATCACAAATTAGCAGCTGTCCCACCATCGGAGGGGTGAAAGAAGGAGGGAGCTCCTTGTTTGCATCTGAGTTCTCCCCTATCTCACTGAATAATTGTCTGACATCTTCCTGTGATGGTGGCTCCTTGGTTCCCTCGAGCTCGTGGATCTCGTCTGTTCTTTGTTCCCCTTCGACAGTCGAGTCGTCCTTGGCTGCATGGAAGAGTAGCAATTCGTGGCGGCTCTGCTGGGTAGGTTCATGCACTTCGATCCCCTGGGTGGATGGGATTTCTCCTTCCTCTATTTGGTCACCCGGCTTAGTCGGATTGGGGCCCTTTTGCTCGGTGTCCGGCATATCTGGAGCAGGAGGATCATTGGCTTGGAATGCCTCTATGTCGCTCTGGGAAGGCGGAGCAGGTATGCAATCCAAATCTATGGCGTCGTCGGACGAACTGGGGTCCTTTTAAGATGAAGTGGTCTCTGGCCTTCTTATGGGAATCTTCTCCCTTCTTGTCCTTTTGGACGTCCGAGTCCCTCTACAAGCCTTAGCTTTCTTCCTTTTCTCTGGTTTTTCAGCTGATGACCTTTCGTCTTCGGAAGACTGAGAGTCGAAATTGCCCATCAGATGGTAAGTAAACTGGACCCCCTCATGGACTAGCCTCTCGATCTGGTGATGTAACCATTGATCTGTGTATCTTGCCGGGGCTGCCATGACTGCTTCGAAATCCGTGATTGGGTCTTGAGACCAATCAACGCCTGGCAAGAGATGCCTTACTGCTTTGAATTCTCGGACTTGGATGCAGTTTCTCGAGTCTGTGAGCTGATCCGGGACCTGACGGTACTCAAAGAGTCGCATTTGCTGTACACTCAATCTAGAATATTCCCGTCGCCTGACTTCGTAGTCATCGGAGCAATTTTTCCAATAATCTTCAATTGACTCCTTTGCTCTGTAGCGCCTACCGTAAGCTCTCTTCGCCAAATTGTCATGATCAAAACATTTCCTTGGGAAATGTTCCTGTAGGCCATAAGAGGCCAGCTCTGCAAGGGACTCCTCTGCTAGGGTGGGGGTTCTCAATTGGACATCATGGCTGCCTATGATCATTGGAAATGTGAATCCAGCCTGCTTGCTCTCTCGTAATAATATGCCGGCAGGGCGTGATTGTCTTGCCACCTCCATGAGGACTACCTTATCGGTTGGGTACCGCGGAAGTTGAAGGGGGGCACCTTCGAAACCAGCTATTCGGATGTAGGAGAACCTTGGGAACTGAATGAACCAGGCCCCATACCTCTGCACTAAAATGGTAGCTTGCTCTGAGAGCCTTATGTGTAACCCTCCCTGCATTAGCCTGACTAGGCGCATGGTGAAGGCGTCGTTGACGTGTTCGTACTGACCAACCGCGTAAGCCGGGCTGCTCTTTTCCCTTTGAGCTATATCCTGGTAGTGCAGCTGCGGGTAGCAATCATAAACCTTTACCTGACCAGGCCCATTCCCGATCTCGCCTTTCATTATTAATCCTGGCAGTGGCTGGTTCTTTGCGAACATATAGACCAAATAGGAGGTCATGGTGAAATACTTCTTTGTCTTGAGTTCAATTAACTGAGCGTGGATGTTATCACTTATGATCTGGGCCCAGTCAAACTTAGACTTTCCGGCAAAGACCTGCTCTGTAAAATAGAACATCCACTCTTCAAAGTAGCTGGACTTAGGGAGTCCCATGACTCGGCTGAGTAAGGTGACCATGTCCCCATGTTCATTATGAAAGTCACTCCTAGGGGTCTTTTTCACAATCCTGGTGCTTGAAGGCCTTTTCTCTTTGAACCATTCTTCGTTAATCAATGCCCTGCATCGGGCCGGGTTCATATCATATGCCCCCTGTGCCTCGTCCATTGTTGTAGCTATGGGATTATTTGGAAAGGGGATATCAAATGCATCACCAATAGCCTCAGGGGAGAAGTCGGCGATAGTTATATCTTCCAGAAGCACTAATCTGGACTTTGGTTCGTAATGCCGAGCAGCCTCCACTACTAATTCATAGTTCTGGATTGCTGGAGGAAAACCTGCTGCTTGGGCGATGCCACTTTCCACCATTTGCCTAGGCCTGCCATATGCGTTGGGCGAGAAGACCCGATCCCTGAAATCCTGAATATCAATGTGGCCAAGGTCGGTGTCACCAATGTTGTCCCAGACGCTCTAGACCTTTGACTCTCTTAATCCTCCCCTCTGATACTGATACTTCATTCTTTCAACTTTCCGCGGGATGTCTGATTTGGATGCTCGTGAGGTTTCAGCTGCAGCGGGTGTTTTTGATGATTCTGCCGCCGATCTAGGCATTTATCCTGCATAGCCAGACACGAATTACAAGGTGATACAAGAACGATAATGCGGGTTAGATAATAACAGAAGTGCTTCAACAGACCGAGATTAGTTTAAATATCATTTTGGCTAACAGTTTGATTAACTTTAACAGCATTATATTCTTGAAGATTTATGACTATGCAATCTCATTTTCGAATTTTTGGATCAATCTTCAACAAAGGCAAAACATGAGAATTTTGAAAAGAGATGCAGTTTCGGCCAAACCTCGGGAATGAATCCTAAATTTCGGATGTTCGAATAACGGAGATGCAGACTCCAAGCATTTCAAATTTTGCGTATTTGCCTATTTGATTCACACATTTTAAATGACCGTACGCGATAAAGCATACTTACCTGATTGGAGCGAATGATGAGTGATTGCCCGACCTTGTTGCGCGAGGCGAGCGGATGATCCTGCAAAATTTGAATCCCAACGGTTATCCCTCCTATTTAAATTTTCGCGGTTTGGAGGATGAAAGAGGATTTATCAATTTCACATGGTTCTGTGCCTAGCAATCTGAATTTTAAATGGTTGATGGGAGGATAATGTGGCGTCTTACCTCCTTGTTTTCGGATTTGAGAGCCCTTTCAAATTTTGAATTGCGTTCCTTTTAACTTTGAATTTTGACAAAATTGAAGGCTTCGGTTTTAACCTGGCTTTACTCGGTCTTCGGTTCCGTGGTTTAAAATTGCGTTTTGCGCTAAAGGCTGGGTTTTGTGGTAAAAAGTTTTGCGGACTTCAGAGTTGGGGTTGGAAATGCGAGCTCCGCAACCTAATCTTCAGGGGTCCGAAGATGGGTGTTTGGCGTTTTTAAATGGTCCGAAATTCGGACTTCATCAACGTGCCTCACTTCTACCTCCGCGTTTTCCTTCGTGCTTCTGCGTTTAAACTGGCTTCGCGTTTTTCCTTGTGTTTCTTCTTTGCTCTCTGCGTTTAAAACTTCGGAGTGTAAATTGGAAGTAACGAGCGCCTTAGGTTTTTCTTTTTTTTTTTTTTTTTAGCTTTGCCTTCGCGTTGTGTTCGGACCTGGGGTCCGAAATGTGTTTGCATAATGTTTTAAACTTTACACTTTCGCCGAAGTTCGGACCTGGGGTCCGAAAAGGAGCGCATTAGGTTTTTTAAGCTTTGCCTTCGCGTTTTGTTCGGACCTGGGGTCCGAAATGTGTTTGCATAATGTTTTAAACTTTACACTTTTGCCGAAGTTCGGACCTGGGGTCCGAAAAGGAGCGCATAACATTATTTCTTTAACTTGAATTTCGAAATTTCGGACGTGGGGGCCCGAAAGTGAGCGCATAACATTATTTCTTTAACTTGAATTTCGAAATTTCGGACGTGGGGGCCCGAAAGTGATTGCCATGTTATGTTTAAACTTTCACTTCGAAAGTTCGGACGTGGGGGGTCCGAAATGTGAGATTGCATTTGGTTTGAACCTGCCTTTATGTTTTAAACTTTTACCTTCGTAAAAGTTCGGACCTTAGGGTCGAAAAGGGATAATCGCGCTATGTTTTTTTTTGCTTTACTTTGCCTTTGCAAAGTTCGGAGCTTAAGGTCCGAAAAGGGGTCGCGTTATGTTACGTTTTAACTTAACTTGACTTTCGCCAAGTTCGGACCTAGAGTCCGAAAAGTGTTTACATTATGTCTAGACCTTCACTTTAGACAAAGTTTGGACGTGGGGTCCGAAAAGGAGATGTATCATGTTAAACTTGAAATTTTGGAACAAAGCTTTCGGCATTTACGCCCAAAAGCCAGATCAGTCAGGAGGACTCATTGGTTCATTATTCCAACGTCGATCAGCTTATGGACTGGTCACGAACTCGCTCGAAGAGACACGAGAAACTCTGCTTGGATCCTCGGGATAACGATCAAAAAACTCAAAATAGGAAAGGGGGACCCTATCGGCGACAGGGAGCGTGCGCAACGCACAACAAGATCCCACAAGCTCGCACCAACCAGCCCTGCATCTGAAGTGGTAGGATCATCCTCATCAATCTGTGAAGGCTCCTCTGGCTCTACATCCCACCGTGCTGCTCGACTCTCCATGTACACAAGTGTCTTGCGGTCCTTGAGACGCAAAGCATTGTGTACAACCACAAGCTTCTTTGCCCTCTTAGAGGTAAGTTTGTTGCTCTTAAGAGATTGGATGAACCTATATGTAGACCAGTTCCTCTCAACAGCTGAACAACTGGAAACCTGGGAAAGCAGACTGATAGCTAGAGTGGTGGTCAAAGATTTCAAGACCATGACAATTCCACCACAAAAGTGGGCCCTCCTGTGCCAAATTTTCTATATCCATCTTTGTCGCATCTGAATAGCCTCTAAGAGTGGCAAATCTTCCCCACTCATGGTGAATTATGCCGACATCTCTAGAATCATACATCTCCTCTATCCACCTAAAGAAACCCGCCTTCACCTCATCATCCTGAATTGGTGTTACTCTACTCGGTCTAGCCTTGTACCACTTAGGATTCAAGGCAAAGGCAACCATATGCAAAGGAGTGTTCAACTTTTCCCATCTGCATTGAATGATTTTCCAGATGTGCTCATTGTAGAATGCTAGAGAGGGGTCCTTCACTCGCACAACAAGCCTCATTTGGTCAAGCATAGAGTCAATGAACTCATACACCTCTCCAAGGTTAGGTGCATCCCCATCCCATATCTGATGACGTGGAATACTGGAGAAATGATGGAGACAATGTATTTAGTATCAATCCAAAAAGTATCACTCTTCACTATCTCCTTCACCCTTCTCCCCTGCTCTGTCTTGGCCTTGGCCCCCCTATTCCACTCATTAGTCTAACCATGAGCTGCAATGCATCTTGCAACTCAATCATTCTCTCCAAGAGAATGAAATAGGATGCATATCTGGTCTCAACTGGTTTCAAGAACTCCTTCGCGAAGGTCCTGAAGAGTGCATGTGAAGTGTGGTGGTTGTAGATAAACATCTGCACATCTCTCACATCGGTGACCACTCCTCTAATCTTGTCAATCTTCCCCATGTCCTTGAGTGCATTGTTCATGGCATGCACACAACATGGGGTCCACCAAATATGTTTGTAGGTTTCCTCAATGAGTCTTCTTGCTGCTCTACACACATGGGCTACATCAATGGGCCCTCTGCACATGTGAGCATGATGTTGATGAGTGGATGATGGCTAATGTTTGTCCATCCATCCATAACAATGCTGCACCCAGATGTCACCCAACATGCCTTCATCTTCTCCATCAAAATATTGATCTTGGAATAGCACTTATCCAAGATCGTGGTCCTCATTTTCGTCTCACTTGGTGGCACATATGATGTTCCTCCCTTCGCCACCATAGCTATCATCTCCTTATAATAAGGAGACCGTGTAACATGAAATGGGATGCCATTGGCAAAGAACTTGCCAATGGATTCATCTATCTCTTCTCTCAGTCGCACATTAAACATATCAGCTATGGGGTTACTCTGCGATGTCTGCAACTTGTGTTTCCCTGTCCCCCTATCGTGCATGGCACTAGAAGTAGAAGTGGCACTAGAAGTAGAAGTGGAAGTGGATGGAGATTCAAACATCATTCCTCTCGTCTGCGAAGCATGAGGAGAAGTATGTGGCGCATGTTGGCTCCACCGAAGGGCTGCCGTAGCAAACAAAGTAGTATGGACTGAAAGATTTGTGTCATCTGGAATGCCCTAAAGCCTGTTAAACTCAATTCTATACTGTATATTTTTAGGTTCCTTCAAAAACTTACAATGATCCACACCTTTTCTTGTCCAAAAAAGAAAGTGTGCATTCACGCTAGTGATGCTACCAAACCATTCAACCCCACAAATGTTGCACTTCCACTTCCTTGTTCCCCCACCTGAACGTGTTGTGCCTTCTACTCTTGAAGCAAACTGTCTGAGAGGAGATTTGGGATCACAAGCACCCCTAGCATATTGTGCCAACAACTCTGAAGGGCAACCTATACTAGTTGGTGCACTCGCCATGGAACTAGATTGGGCTCCAGGATCAGCCCCGTGGTCAGCCCCCTCATCCTTGGGTTCAAATTTTGAATCATGTTCACTATGAGAATGGACTTCCATCTCATCCTCACTCATGTTGTGGGAGTTCATTGTGAAAGTGACACTGCATTTCACAAAATAAAAATAAAAATAAAAATAAAATCAGCCTAGTTTAACAAATTGAAATACAAATTTTGAAAACAAAATTTACAATTTATAATTATTTAAAATTAAAAAAAAAAAAAAAAAATTGATGTTGATTCTTGAGGGCAAAATTCATTCATCATTTTGCCCTCAAGATTCAACGTCAAATCTGATTTTGAGATGAATAAGAAAAAAAAGCAAACAAAGAATTGAAAAATGAAAAATAGAAAATAAAACAAAAAACAAGAAAAACCCTACCTTGTGCTTGAAAAATCTCTCCAACAAGTAGTAGAATCTTCTTCCTCCTCTTCTTCTTGCTCCTTCTCACTCCTATCACATTTGCAATCACTCTTTTCACTCATTCAATCAGACTTCTACAAGTTTTTGCTCTTCTTCAACTTGCTGGAAAAAAACAGTCATTCAAAATGTGAGTGAAATCATCAAATATGATGGTTTTGTTGTGTTTTGGGGGAAGGGGTGGGGCCCATGTCAAATTAGGGTTACCCCCCAACCCCCAAAAATCGAACTCTTTTAAATTTTAATTTTTTGATGGCATTTGACGTGGGGGCGACAGGAGACGTCTAGACGTCTCTCCGCCCCACGAGAAACGCCTAGGCATCTCCCAAGTAGGCATGGAGACGTCTCCACGTCTCCTTGGGAGACGCAGAGACGTTTACTTGTCTTTGGTGCAATATTGGTGGCGGTGGTGGGACGTCGGGAGACGTCACGTCCTCGTTTCCTTGTCCTGGAAACGTCCTTGTGTCTGAAAGGCAACCAAAATGGGAGGGGAAACACGTTTCCATGGAACGCTGGTGTTTTAGCTTCATGTTGAAGCTTTAGATTAACAGTTCGTTCTTTTTAGAACATTGTATTGTAATTCCTTTGTATACGCTTTTATATTCAATATCATTCAATTATTGACTCAATTATTTTTCATGGTATTAGAGGATGGAAATTAGAAATTTAGGAAGTTTTTAATTAAAAATTTTCAAAGTTTTTTAAAGAGATTTAAAGTCTGTTTTCTGGGCAAATGTTTTAGGGCATTCTTTTTTGGAATTTTTTTTAAGGTTTATTCCTTTGAAAAATTGTGGGGTTCCTTGTCAAGATTTTTTTTGGTAGGGCATTCTTCAAGGGTTTGCGTTTGCAGGTGTTCTAAGATCAAGTTTTTTCTATACAAAATCCGTGCCCTTTTCACGTGAAGTTTTTTTCGGTGCGGCTTTTTTCACTTAAAATTGCAAGTTTTTCACCTCAATTTTTTTTGCACCGACAGAACACACAACCTCCGCTATCCCATGTTGCTTTTGCTTCATTGATTGCCCGTGACTGGCATTTTCCGGTGACTTCTTTCGCATTTTTCCATCCGTGAGTTTTGCAGAAATATTTTTCGCGATTTCCATTACAGTTTTTATTTGCTATTTTTTGTGTGGCTCGATAATTTTGCATTTTATCTTTTGCGATGGATTTTTTGGTTTCCGTTCCAACCTAGGGTTTTTTATGATTTCTGATAAAAAATTGTTAGTTTTTTTTTGTAATAGTTGGACGTTATTTATTTTGCAAAATATTTTTCTAATTTTTTTCAGAAAAATTATTTTTTTTGGCAGAAATATTTCTCGAGATTTGAGCCAGTATTGTTTTTTTTTAAAAAAAAAATCAATATTATTTTTTGGTTTTTTAAGAAAATTTTCAAGGTTCAAGTTTGCAACAAATTTTAATTTTTGGGTCAACAAATCTCGAAATCTATGCATTGGGATTCGTGCCTCAAATTCTGCTTCAGGGTTTCGAATTTTTTGTGCAACTTATTTTATTTTGTTTTTTAATTAGATTCTTTTGTCTTCTTTTTCGTGCCTTCACTAGGTTGACCTCGTTCAACTTCGGTTTTCGTGATGGCATCTTTGACCAACATCCTATTAGAACACAGTCAGAACTTCAACAACCGCAATTACAACACCTGGAAACAGCACATGCTTACCATTTTTGAGTATTGTTGCCTTGATTAGATTTTTTTGGGCAAGGTTGCTCGTCCTACAACATGAGGTGCAGATGAGGATAAATTTGATGAATGCACTCGAGGGGTTGTCATACTTATCAAATCATCAGTCACTGATGATCAACTTCGTCAAGTGCCTTCAGGTAAAACAACGAAAGAGATCTAGGATCTCTTGAAGGATCTTCATGAAACATCCAACAAGTGCTGAGCTTTTTTTCTCAAGAATATGTTGTTCTCTATCATGATGGATGAGAAGTCATATATCCAAGCACATCTTATGAAGATTAAGGACATCCATGACCAGTTGCAAGCTATTGGCCGCACCATGGTTGAAGAGGATATGGTAGTGATCATGTTGAAAAGCCTTCCCAGATCCTACGAGCATTTCATTGATACACTCAGTATCACTTCTACTAGTGTTGATTTGAAGTTTCATAATCTCCGCAACAAGCTTCTACAACAGGATCGATGGAAGCAGCAGTTTGGAAGCAATGCTAGTTCGTCCACTGAACATGCCTTCACAGCCAAAGCTTCGGATAAGCACAAAGGTAAAGGTTAATCCTTCCAGTAGAAAGTACATGGACAAGGTCAACCTCAATAGTCTTCGAAGAAGAAGAGCTTACAGTGTAACTACAGTCATTAGTTTGGCTATTTGGTAAAAGATTGCAGGAAGTTGCTAGCATCCCAACAGTCCAAATAGGGAGGGTCCAAGCAAAAGGCCAAATTTGCCACACATCCTAATTAGAAGGAATCTGCCTTCTATGCGTTCATGGTTCAAAGCCCATTTGCTGATGTACAATCATCAGCCTGGTACATTGACTCTAGAGCCTCTTGTCATTTCACACATCGTCGGGATTGGTTTACATAGTACATGCCTTTAACTGATTCAATGATCTTTGGAGGAGGCAAAGAGTATATTGTTGTCGGCAAGGGCAACATTTAGATTTCATCTAGTGGGAGGGATTTGATATTTCTCAATGTATACTTTGTACCTGATATGAAGCTCAATTTATTGTCAGTCAATTAGGTTATGCAACATTCTCCATAGCTGGATGTCATCTTTGGTTTGCACAAGTTTTAGCATTGTTGACAGGGAGACTCACACTATAGTTGCTGTTGGCATTGAGGATCATGGTCTTTATAGACCTGTTGATTCTGGTGGTTCTCACAAGCTCGCCATGGCAGCGAGGAGTACTTCCATCATTACTCTTTGGCATCAGTGATATGGGCACCTGAATATTCACTATCTCTCTCAGTTGGTTCAAGAGGATCTAGTTGTTGGATTACTTGAGATTCAGATTGAGAATCATGGAGTTTGTGGAGCTTGTCAAGCTGGAAAGCAGCATAGGACTCCGTTTTCAAATGGAGATGCTTGGAGAGCATCCAAGGTCTTGTAGCTCATTCATGCGGATATTTGTGGTCCAATGAACACTCCATCAGTCAATGGATGTAGGTATTTCTATTGTTTGTTATTGATTTCAGTAGATGCATGTGGGTGTATTTTGTCAAGCAAAAATCAAAGGTGTTCAACATTTTTCAGAAGTTTAAGGCCTTAGTGGAAAAAGAGTCTGGTCGTCAGATAGTCACTCTTTGGTCTGACAATGGAGGGGAATTTTGTTTTACAGATTTCACCAACTTTTGTGCATCACATGACATTAAGCATCAACTTACCACACCTTACACCCCTTAGGAGATTGGTGTTGTTGAGCGCAAAAACTGTATAGTCACTTGTTATGCCCCCTTCTCAACAATGACCAGTTCAGTCGGCTGTTAGCCTATTCCGGAGACCCGTAGGCTAGTTGGGAGCAAAAATTAGGGTGTCCTACCTTTGGGAGAATGTTTCAGCATTTTTGGTAGCTTGCATGTTGGAATTTGTCAGTTTTGGTTCTGGATTCGTTTTGGGTTTTCAGAAAGCTTTGCAATAATGGTACATGCATAGCAAGCAATGGAGTTTGGCAAACTTACTATTTTTACTAAGTGGGGGTGAGGGCAACTTATTTTTCTTGGTTTTCAGAGAACTTCACAATGGTGTAACATGCAAATGAATCTAAAGACTTTTCTGAACTTGCTATTTTTAGTAAGTTGTGACGATTGCTCAAACTGTGGTTAAAAATTAAAATCACTTTGGAAACACTTACTATTTTTAGTAAGCGCTATTTATAGCAGTGCTATTTTGGGCAGGGTTTTTGCAAATTAGTGCAGTGGGCAATTCTCTCAGTTTGATTCCCCATATTCTTGGAGCTTGTTTTGCAAATTTAGTATTTGATGAAAAATGGTGTTTTAAATTAAATTATAACTTAAAGCAAAGTTCGACGATTTATTTAAGGGGGATTGCTTAAGTTATATTGATATTTGTAGTCATTTCCTTTAATACATGTTGGGCGCTCACTTTATCTATTATTTGCATTTTAATAAAGTGACTTGTCTAGGCACTTGGGCGATTTGGTGAGGGGATGATATGGAATGCAAATTAAAGGAAATTTGAATGTCGTTGTTTAATCCCATATTGGAGGGAAAAGAAGTTCGATTTGGGGAGAAGGTTATAAATAAGTGCCTTGGCTATCATTTGAAACTATCCATGTTTATTTGTAACAAAGTGTTGCCGAAATTCAGAGTGATTGCTTCGAGGAATGCATACTTCCTAGCTAGTTCTTGGCTTCGTGCTTGAAAGATAGCAACTAGTTGAGATTGTGAGACTGTTCTTTACACTGAAGAATAGATGGAGTTCATTGGAGTGACATTTGATGTTTTCTAATGTAATTTTGGGTGTTTTGTGAGTTTCGAGGTTGCAGGTTGGTTGTAGAGCTGAAGTGGTTTTTTCATCATAAGTCCATGGGTGAATTCTTGTGGCTTTTGGGTAATCTCTCTTTAGTTTCCTAAGCCTTAGGCGATCCTATATGCCAATTTTTAGAGTCTAATTTGGAGTTGTGAATTTATTATAGCAAATCGCACTCTTTCCAGGCCGTACCATGTGTGGGTTTGTCTAGAAAAGCGTGCATTCATGTTTGGGCGAATTTGTAGTTGTTTGTTGGGTTTGGCTAGGTTGCCTCTTTCCTAGGATTCATTTGCAGTCAGTCTCAAGTCTTTTCGTCGAGTCTTGGAGGAGTTGTGTGCATTTTAGTGTGGTTAGAAGTTGCTGGTCTGTGTTATTCAGCTTGCTGAAAATGTATATAAGACTTAGAATTTTGGAGTGTGAGGCTATTTTTGGGGTAGTTGGTCTTTTGTAACTGGTGAAGTGCATTTAACATTATTTGCAACTTGGACAGCGATATCTTATGATCTGAAAATCTATGATATGAATTGTAAAGCTGATTAGTAGTACTAACAACTTTCCTATTTCTGAATTGTATCACATCACCCACTGAATAAGTGGAAGAGGTTGGCTTTGTCGCCTATCTTATTTCATTGTACTTCTATCCTCCCACTAAATAAGTGGTTGAGTGGATTGTTATTATCATTTTCAGTCCTCTCGTTGAATGAGTGGTTGAATGATTGTCTGTTTTATGTCAGTTATTTTGGATTTGTAATTGGCTAGTTATGCCGCCAAATACCTGTTAAATTTCAGTATCTCTTTATCCCACTGAAAAGTGGAAGTGGTTGGTCGAACCACCAATTTGTATTGCTCTCTATATTTTATTATGCTAACGCTAATGGGTGAATTTCTGGTGTTAAAAAATTTAAAACAATTGTGGGGAACATTTCATCACTAAAATGGCTTGGTCTATGTTGGAGCATAGAAATGATCCAAAGCAGCAGTTTTGGGTGGAAGTAGTCAATCTTTTGAACCGGTTTCCCACAAAGACCGTTCAAAAGATGACTCCAGAGGAAGCTTGGTCTGGCAGGAAGTCCAAAATCAGGCATTTGAAAGTTTTTGGCTCTACAGCTTATGTTTGGATTCCAGATGCCAAGTGCACCAAACAAGATTCCAAGAGTCAGAAATTGATATTCATCGGCTACAATGACAACCATAAGGCTTATCGGCTAATTGATGTAGGCACTAATCGTCTCATATTTAATTGAGATGTGTAGTATTTGATGAAGAACGAGGGCCTTTTCGACCTTCTCCTATTTTGAGCATTGAGGATCAACCTCCAAAGGCTACAAGTATGGGTGTTCGCCTTCCCTTAGCTCCACCTAATGGGAAGGATTCAGTTGACTCTACCGTTGTGGGGTCTCACAGGCATGACATTGGGCCACTTAACTTTCCTCAGGACCATCCGGATCCACATCCAGATGCGGTTGCGCTGGATATTCTAGGTAATATTCTTCATCCTGCACCAAATGTTGGTACTTCTACTCTCTTGCCTAAGTGGTGGGCCAAGACCATTGGTGATCTTCATGATGATGAACTCATTGAGCATAGATCAACTAGATGCAAGAGCAAGCAGAACATAGTTAATTTTGCTCTTATGGCCAACATTTATAGTATTGATGAGCCTCAAACACATAGAGAGGCTAAAGGTGTACCTAAGTGGGAACGGGCTATGGCAGCTAAGCAACATGGTCTTCCGAAAAACAACACTTGGGTATTGTTAGATCTTCCACCAAGGAAGAAGCCTGTTTGCCCTCTCGGGTGAATACTTAAAGCATAAAGTACGTAATGCAGAACAATGCCATAAATATCAGACAAGTATCAAATATGTTATTCCATTCATAATTCGTGTCCTTTACAAGTTACAATAAGGAGTATATAAAGATACCTTCAGGGGTGCGAGCGCCAATCGTCGCACTGCAACTGCCACCCCTGGGTTGCCAACTAACAAACCCAATTATGACTTAATTAACTATTCGTATTCCCGTATACAATAATGCGGCTAACATCATCCCCCCCAAAAAGAAAAGTCGTCTTCGGGCGACTTACAACAAAATGGAGAATACATGGAGCACGCAAAAATCCAGAAGAAGAAAAAAAAACTAGGGAAGTGCAGAAGGTGTCCTTGATGAAGAAGGCGCCGATGGTGGTGTAGCAGTGGACGCCAAGCGCCCACGGAGCTCATACACCTGCTCCGTCCTCCTTTCGAGATCCCGTTCCGCAACCATTTGCCGCTCCATAGCAGTCTTTACCATGTAGGTTGCCTCGAGCACCTCCTTATCCTTCTTGTCCACATTTTCTAGGGCACTGACCAACCGAGTCTCCAACAGCTCCCTCGAGGCCCTCTCCTCTTCCAACTGTATCAGGAAGGCAGACTTCTCTGCTACTAAAATGTCTGCCACTGCTTGGTTTTGTGCCATGGTAGCCTCTAGCTCGCGAAACTTGGTGGCCAGCTCCTCCCGAGCTGTTACTGTTGCCACCCTCAAAGCCTCAACTGTAGTTGCCGTCTGTTGTGACCTCCTAAGCTCCAGTAACCTTCACGGAAGGCCTGCTCTACCTCTCTCACCAACGACTGCATCTAGGTCTCGCCAACTCCCTTAGTGAGGCGCCAAGCCTCTAGCATCTCCAGGCTCTTCGTGTCCGGCCACCCGGCACACTCAAAACACCTCTCAAACTCAGCTCGGCATCCCGTGCGGGCAAAGGTCAACAACCCTTCCATCCACTCAACCATGGTCGCATCGGCCTGGAGCATGGCAGATGACACAAGCCGTTGTGCTCCCAGAGTCATCTCAGTAATAAACTGCTCCAACTCTCCACCCTGCTGACTTCCCACAGGCACCTCCTCTGCTCTGTATGGATTGGTTCCTACCACCACAGGGGGTGAAGCAACCCTCTGAACTGCCCTGCTGCTCGGGAAACTCCCTTCCTCGAGATCAATGACATCCAAGGAATATGTGGTCCGCCCTGGGGATAGAGTGGCCTCTCCCGGTGCCATGGGTGCCATCTGGTAGCGACTCAACCAGCTAGTGAGGTCATCATGAAGAGTGCCTGTTGCCATCATTGCCTCCTGCATATATCCGGGTAACCTTGGCACATTCTGTCCTGTCACATCCGGCACCTCGTGCACCATGGAAGCCTCTGCACTCGCCAAGGTCTCCACCCGTGGCGGTGTCATGGCTATCGTCGCCTAAGGCTGCTCGAAACTAGGACCTGGTACCGTGGTAACTACACTCACTGTCTCGAAGGACCGCGACACTGCCAACTGACAAGTCTCTGGTAAGCGGGCTGGTGTAAAGTGGACCTGCACCTGTGATGCTATAGTAGACCCTATTGTACCTGCAGACTCCACTACCCCTTCTTCAGGCAACTGGTCGCCCCTTCTCCCTGTCAGTCGGAAACTCCCTCCGCTTACTTGGGAGGTGTCTGGGGATTCCTCCCTGCCACTTTCTGCATCCTTAGCGTCGGACTCTTCCGTGTCGGACTCCATATCGGACATGGCGGCCTTCTTTCGTTTTGTGCCCAAACGTGCCTCCATGCCATGTGCCAAGACGTCTAAGTGTGACCAATAGAATATGGGCGGTTGGTCTGGTGCAATCCGACCCTGTGGCTCCAATGGCTGTGAGCCCGAGGTGATTTGTGTGCGGACTGCGTCCAGGAATAATCCAATGGCATGATGCGGCATGTAGAACTTCTTGTATTGCAGCGTCATGAACTCGTCCATCCTATCCGCCAATAGTGACGCCCAATCATATACCACTCCATTGTGCAGCCCATTCATCAACACTATCTGTGCAATGGCTATGTCCGACGCGCGGGTGGCACCTGTGAGGCGACTCTTCACCACGGACAACAGGCATTGCCATACCCCCTTCGCAAAAAATTGTTTCTTCACTCCCCGACTCTTGCCTGCACTCTTGAGGCTATCTTTCTCGCCTTGGGTAAGGTTATCGTGCAACATCAATTGGAGCAGTGTGGCACGATTCTCTGGGGATATTTTCAGGGAGGTGTCTATTTTCTTTCCTTTTATCCCTGGTATGCCAAATACCCTAGTGAACTCGCCTGCCGTGAATGACACTGTTATCCTCTGATGTTGATAATCAAATATCGACTGGTGGCGATCTCTGTCATAGCTGCCAATCATGGCACGCAAAACCACCTTAAAGTCCTTTATCGAAAAAACTGGCATCTGGACGGCCCAGTGTACGTGTGCTTGGCGAAGGATTTTCTTTATTAAATCATCCTGAGGTGTCTTTGCCCACTAGTTCCAACAGTCGATTCCATTCAAACCCTCGAACATAATATTATCTGCCATTATTTCATCTCTGTCCTTTGTCGCCAAGGGTTTGGGACGATGCTTCTTGCTTTTTTGACTGGTTCTCATACCGAGACTACCTGCAATGCGCACCCCAGATGGTAGAATCCGTTTGCCTGTGTCTGCACTGGTTCCTTTTTGCCCTCCCTGCAACTTGTCTTCTAACAGTTGCAACCGCTTTCGCCAATCTGCCTTGTTCCTGTTTGTGTCCATTAGTACATATTACTTCTTCAATTTTGCTTTTATAACCCCTTTTTTTTTTTCCAAAATGAAAACCGTCTGCCCGTAACAGCACAGACTCGTGTGGCTTGGTGCGTGCGGGCTTGTGCCAGTTGCGCGTGTGGGGGCTGTGCGGCGGCGGCTGTGCGGTTGCGGCTGCGGGCTGTTTGGCGCGTGAGTGTGCGGGCGGGTGAGTTGTGCGGCTGCGTGGGTTTTATTTTGTGCCGCGGGGTTTTTATTGTGTGTAGTTGGCGGTGTGCGGTGACCACTGCCGGTGGCCCCATCGCACGGTGGTGCCACTGTCGGTGGTTCCACCGTACGGTTGGCCCACTGTCGGTGGTTCCACCGTACGGTTGGCCCACTTTTTTTTTAAGATTTGTTTTTTTTAAATTTTTTTTTCAGTCTTTTAAGCATTCGTCATGGTCTGGGCTCCCTCCTTTCGTGGTAAATTTTTAATTTCGACCCGTTGACGACATCTGGTATCTCTTCCCCGTCTAGCGTCCACAACTTAATTGCCTCGTTGGTATTGACCTCACGTACCTTGAATGGTCCTAGCCAACGCACTTTGAATTTCCCAGGTTTGATTTCGTTCCTTCCGTTGAATTTCAATACCAACTGCCCAGGAGTAAACTTCATTCGCCGGAGATGCTCGTCGTGCCACACCTTCGGTCTTTGCTGGGCTGTCTTTGTCGCCCATTGAGCCATCATCCTTCGTTCGTCCAATTTGTTCAAAGCGTACAGTCTCTCCCTCACGCTTTCCATGTCGCCGAGTCGATTATCGATGGCGATCCGGAGACTCGGCACCATGAATTCAATTGGCACCACGGCTTCTTGTCCATACATTAGCTGGAAGGGAGTCTGTCCAGTAGTTACCTTGTAAGTTGTTCGGTATGCCCAAAGTACTGACGGTAGGCGCTCCTCCCAGTCATCCTTCTCCACTCCGCAAGACTTATATATCACCGACATTATTATTTTATTGGTCGCCTCGGCCTGCCCGTTTGCCCGTGGATAGTAGGGGCTTGATAACGAGTGGAAGATTTTAAACTCCGTTGTTAACAGTCGGATTATGTGATTTACAAAATGGCCTCCTCTGTCACTCGTCAGTTGGATTGGAATCCCATACCGCGTAATGATGTGTTCATAGATGAATTTTGCTGTATTAACCGTTGAGTTGTCGGGTAAGGCTCGTGCCTCCACCCACTTGGTCAAGTATTCTGTTGCCACTACAATGTATCTGCATCGTCGGGCTCTACTTGGTTTTAATGGTCCGACGAAATCCAATCCCCATCTCTCAAACAGTTCCTAGGCATTCGATGGGTTGAGGGGCATAAAATCCCTTTTTAATGGGTTGAGGGGCATAAAATCCCTTTTTAATGGCCGTCTGGCCCGTTGGCATGTATCACGACTTGTTACCCACTCCCTGGCGTCATTATGTAGTGTCGGCCACCATAGTCTTGCCAACAGAACTTTCCTCGCCATGGTGTCGAGCCCCATGTGTCCACCTGTGGGCCCTTCATGTGCTTCCCTTAAGACGCCTGAAATTTCCTCTTCTAGGACGCATCGCCGTAGGATTTGATCGGGCCCCATTTTATACAATAGGCCATTAATGAGTTGGAATGTCCTACTCCTCAATACCAGTTTCCTTCTTTCTCCTGGTGGCATCTCCCTCGAGAACCATGATGTCGACAAATATTCCCCCACGCTTGCGTACCAGGCAGGGAGAACCGCGATGCGAAATAAGTGAGCGTCTAGAAAATCTTTGTTCACTCCTTCGGCTAGTTCTCCTGACTGGATTCTCGATAGCTGGTCAGCTATCACATGGCTCTTCCCAGGTCTTACTATAATGTTGAATGTAAATTCCTGCAACAATAGTAGCCATCGACAGATTCGTCCTTGGATAATTGGCTTGTTTACCAGATACATTAAAGCCTGGTGGTCCACATAAAATGTGAATGGGGTGGCAAGCAAGTAATGTCTAAATTTCTGGACGGAGTACACCATCTTGAGGGCTTCCCTTTCTGTGGTGCTATAATTTTTCTTTGCCTTCGACAGGAGTCTGCTTGCAAAGTAGACCGGGTGATCTAGCCTGTGGTTGCCAACCTGCGCTAGTGTGGCCCCTATGGCAAAGTTGGATGCGTCAATGTGTACGTGGAACTCTTTGTCCCAGTTAGGATATATTAGGATTGGCGCACCCACCAACCGTGACTTCAGTTCTTGGAAGGCCTCCTCCTGAGCCGTCCCCAATATATACCGTTCACCTTTCCTTGTCAGCTTGTCCAAAGGGCAGGATACTCGAGCAAAATTTTTGATAAATCGCCTGTAATACCCTATGTGTCCTAGGAAGGATTTGACTCCCGTGACATCTGTGGGTGCCTCTATTTCCACTATCACCCAAATCTTGTCTGAGTCAGTCTTGAGTCCAGCCTTACACACTATGTGTCCTAACAGCTTCCCTTGAGGCACCATGAATCTGCATTTTTTGGGGTTGAGTGCTAGGCGAGCTCGCCTGCATCTCTCCATGCATTCGCCAAGTGCGGCCAAATGTGTATCTTGGTTACTGTAGATGGACCAGTCGTCCAGGAACGCCTTGAAGTTCCCTACTGACATCTTTTCAAATATGTGAAGGATTATCCGTTGAAAGGTCGCTGGTGCGTTGCATAATCCGAACGACATTCGATTATACGCGTACACACCATCCTCCACTATGAAGGTGGTTTTTAATTTGTCTTCTTCGGCGATGGATATCTGGTTATACCTAGAAAATCCATCCATGAATGAATAAATTTCATGACTGGCCACTTCTTCCAAGATGCTATCCGTAAATGGTATTGGAAACGGCCCTTTTATGGTGACCGTGTTAAGGCATCTGAAATCCACGCAGATTCGTATCTGGTTTGCCTCCTTTTTAAGGGATATCACTATGGGCGATACCCACTCGCTGGTCTGCACTTTAAAAATAATCCCGGCTTCGAGCATACGTTCAATTTCATCATTCACTCTTGCCGCATAGTTTTTATTCATTCGGTATGGCCTCTTCTGTACAGGTACGGCCCTAGATACGAGTGAAATTTTGTGTACGCACAGTTCTGGCGGCACCCCTTTGAGGTCCTTATACGTCCAAGCGAATACATCCTTGTATTCCATGAATATTTTAAATGCGGCAGCTTTTAGGACTGGGTTCCAGTCGTTGCCAACCAGGATGTTTCTTGGCTCTGCTTCCGTGCCGAGGTTTGTAGGTTTTACGGATTCTTCGTACCGGATTGGTTTTGTCATGTCAAACCTATGTGCTGGTACTTCGTTGACCGGGGCATCCCCTTCGGTGTATTCCCCGTACGCTGGTGGAAATTCGTTCTCGTCCCGATCCTTGTCTACGTGCAACATGTTACACCCATACAGCAACTCGTCAGAATCTTCATCATTGTCAGATGAATATTTATTACTTTTCTTCTTCCTTGATGTTTTGTATTCGCTCTCCAGGTCCATCGCCCTATTATAGGCGTCGTCATATGACGTCGGGGGTACAATTTTCATTTTTTTCCGTAGGGAGGATTTCAATCCTTCCACGAACCATTGTTTTTTCAAGCCCTCAGCCGGTTGGCTTTCCATTTTACCCAACAATTCCTTCAGTCTCCTGCTGTATGCCCGTACTGTCTCCTTGGTACCTTGTTTGGTACTGTATATCTCTATTACAATTTCGTTGTCATCACAGAGCAACCGAAACTCTTCCGTGAATTCCTTCTGTAGGTTGGCCCACGTGGCCACTTTTTGCTTATCTACATCGGAGTACCAATCTATGGCAACTCCACGTAACGTGGCTGGGAACTGTTGTACCCAGTCATTCTGGTCTGTCACTCTGTTGGCAGACCAAATGGTTTCACATGTATGGTAGTGCCGTAAGGGGTCTTCCTTGCCGTCCCCTGTGAACTTTGGTAATTTTTGTTTACTCGCCATCCCAGGTCATCTTCCTGGGGGCGGTTGTGTCTGTGTCTGTGGCCCTGTGCTGCTTCCTCCGATGGCGTTGGTGGTGTGTCTTGCGTGGGCGACTGGAGGTACGGTGTTTTCCCTGTCGTGTGTGGCACCTACACCCGTACGGTTGCCCTCCCCTTCGCTCTCCCACGCGCCCACTCCTGGTTCCCGTTGGTGATCTTCACTCCGTGGCGTAAGGGATAAGTTTCTAAACTGATCTCGAGTCTCCTCGACTAGATTTCACCGTAACCTTGTTTCTTCCAGAAACTCTTCGTGGCTCCGCGTCCTACGATGATCTGGCGATGCGTAGAAATTTCCGTCGGCCTCTGCACCCTCCGTGACACCTCCTTGGTTCCCCTCGGGCCCCCCTTCGGCAGGTCGTCCTTCGGCAAGTTGCCTCAGCCTCCGTCTACGTTCTACTTGCTGTTCCAGAATCAA
The DNA here is from genome assembly GCF_030272615.1 of Cryptomeria japonica. NCBI lineage: Eukaryota > Viridiplantae > Streptophyta > Pinopsida > Cupressales > Cupressaceae > Cryptomeria > Cryptomeria japonica. The sequence continues at coordinate 763,299,486 of NC_081407.1, read as the reverse complement.
GGCCCTCTGCGCGGCCTCCCACTCGTCCGTTTCTGCTTTTTTATTTCTATCTTTATTCAATAGGTTTGGCATTAATTGTCGCACATTTTCATAACTCACAATTCATAAATCAAAACATGTCTTTATTAATTCATCTGCTCAAATACAACTCGTGTCAATGACACTTTTATTTGAAAAATAAAAAGTTCAACGTTCAATTCCCTCCTGGCCTGGCACCATCCCGTTCCGTTTCCCGTTGGCTGTTTTCTTCGTAGTTGCGAAGGATCTGTTGGCGTCGCTCTTCCTGGGCAATCTCCTCCAGGTGAGCCTGTTGTGCCAACGATGCTTGTGCAAGCAACCGGGGGAGGTGGTTCATCAACCGGTTTACTGCAGGGCTAACCTCCAGAGCTGTCCTGACGGCACTTGGTGGGATTTCCGCCTCCGCCGCCTCTCGTCGGACGTAGGTTTGGATGGCTACCTGGAGTAAAATTGAAAATTCTCTCATTGCCGTGTCTTCTCCTGTGTAAAGTTCCGTTTGCGCGTCGTCCGCCTCCGGGTTTATTTCACCAACTGGTAGGCCCATTGTGTCTGTGCGCCATCCGTGTTTTCCATTCCTGAGTACGTCTAGGCAACGACGCCAAATGTTTGCCCTCTCGGGTGAATACTTAAAGCATAAAGTACGTAATGCAAAACAATGCCATAAATATCAGACAAGTATCAGATATGTTATTCCATTCATAATTCGTGTCCTTTACAAGTTACAATAAGGAGTATATAAAGATATCGAGGGGGTGCGAGTGCCAACCGTGGCACCGCAACTGCCACCCCTCGGTTGCCAACTAACAAACCCAATTACGACTTAATTAACTATTTGTATTCCCGTATACAATAATGCGGCTAACAAAGCCCATTGGTTGCAAATGGGTGTTTAAAGTCAAGTATAAAGTTGATGGAACTGTTGATAAGTACAAGGTTCAGTTAGTAGCAAAAGGGTTTTCATAGAAGGAGGGCATCGACTATGAGGAGACATTTGCTCCCACAACCAAGATAAGTACCATTCAACTTGTCCTCGCTCTCTCAGCTCAGTTTAGATGGAAAGTCCATCAAATGGATGTCAAGAGTGCTTTCCTCAATGGTGATTTGTAGGAAGAAGCCTACATGACGTAGCCTCCAGGTTTCAAGGTTGTCGATAAAGAACATCGGGTATCCAGATTAATCCTTCTTGCATAGTACACAAAAATTGATAAGTACTTGATTGATCAAGGCTTTTAGAGGAGTCCTTCCGATCCCAATTTGTATGTCAAGCAAACTGGTGATGATATTCTATTTCTAGTCATCTATCTTGATGATCTCATCATTACTGGTAGTGCAACACATTTGATCAAGCAGGTCAAACAAAATTTGGGCAAGAATTTTGATATGACAGATTTGGGATTTCTCCATTATTGTCTCGGTGTAGAGGTTTGGCAGATTGATTGCCACATATTCATTTCTCAGTCAAAGTATGCCAAGAGCTTGTTGGATAAATTTTGGATGCAAGATTGCAAACTTGCATCTACACCTATGGAGATAGGGCTGAAATTATCAGCCAAATCAGATTCACCTGTGGTGGATGAATCTTCATTTAGGCAACTAGCAGGCAACCTCATCTATCACACCATCACTAGACCTGACATCAGTTATGGTGTGAGCTATATTTCTCACTTCATGTCAGCCCCAAAAGCTGAAAGTTGGGTTGCAACGAAGCGTGTGCTAAGGTATGTGAAGGGCACTCTTGATTTTGGCATTCTGTGCAGTAGAAGCACAGATCCTAGGGTGGTTGGTTTCATAGACTCAGATTGGGCAATTTGTGTTGATGATAAAAAGTCAACTTCTGGGTATGTTTTCAGCTTGGGCATAGGTGCAATCACATGGACCAGCAAGAATCAATAGACAATAGCTATTTCCTCGACTGAAGCAGAGTATCAGGGAACTGTTAAGGTAGCATGTGAGGCAATTTGGCTATGTAGGATGCTTGCAGACATTCAAAGGTCTCAACCAGGGACTACTCCCTTGTTTGTGATAATCAAGGGGTTCTGAAATTAGCCAAAAATCTAGTCTTCCATGAGCAGATTGAGCATGTGGAGCTTCATTGTCATTTCATCCGCAAGCATGTTGAAGATGGATCAGTGATATTGCGATACATTCTAACAAAAGATGAGATTGCAGATATCCTCACTAAGTCTCTGAGCTTGGCAAAGTTTGTCAAATTTAGAGGGCAACTTGGTGTAGTAGATAGAATGACCATTAAGGGAGGGTATTAGAATATTTAATTTTATTTTAGTTAGCTATATTTAATTCTTTTATTAATGGTCATTTATCTTTTTGCTTTTTAAGTGAAAGTATTGCTTCTTTTATAAGAATGCAATATTTGCTTTTTAGATTTTAGCTTTTAGCCTTATTTAGCGCTTTAAGTGTTTTAGCTTTAGATTAACGGTTCGTTCTTGTTAGAACACCGTCTTGTAATTCCTTTATATACGCTTGTATATTCGTTATTAATTCATTCAATATCGTTCGATTATTGACTCAATAATTTTTCATTGGGTTCATCTCACATACAGTTAAGTTCTCAGTTAAACAAAATATTGATGCATAGGCTATTGTTCTTTTACAAGAATAAAGGGAATTTATTAATCAAGTTAAAATAACTTTCTAGAGATGAACATATGAAAGCATGTTGAATTAAGGCTTGAATTAGACAAATGGACATCAAGTCTAAATGTTGAATCACAGTGTTAAAATCTTTATTAATGCTGTGAATAAATTTGGATGAATTAGATTTTCTTTGTCAAGTTCAAGCTATTTAATAATAAATGCAGCTAAAATGTTATCTTGTGTGATTCTCACTCTGATTGTCACACCTCAGATTATTATTTCCTATTGAATGATTTTGCATGACCTCATTCTTAGCTCTGACTATTTCTTATCCTGCTTTCCTGAAAGCTTTATTATTTTTTCACAAAAAAAAGCATTCAATTTGTTAGACATTAAAGTACAAATGTACGTTTTGGGTTTCACATGATGCAGATTTGGAGATTTTGTTCCATCACAATACCAGGAATTGTACAAGAAGCATCTTAATACAAGGTGTGCTACAATATGCTCAGAAGGTAAGGATATGAAAAAGGAACATCTTTTTTTGAATTGTCCTCTTTTCTCCACTTTTGGATATTGATATCAATGAATTATGTATTTTCTTTTTGGAAATACAATGGTTAGTCCTTTTTAACAATTTCAAATATAGTTTGTTTTTTCTTAATCTTGGTAAAAAGTGTAAAAATCTAGCTTATATGGGCAGCTAGAGAACAAAGTATAACAAAAACAGCTCTGGAAGAGCAGCAGATCTGATGTTAATTTCACAAAAGAAGAACTCACAAGGAGCTATAGATACCAACTGCTAATTAAGTTCCATCATGGTCATGCACGGCCCAATATAAAAATTACATCAACAAGGGATTATATCTGTTTTCATTTTCCTCTTGAACCTGCTTTTCTTGTCTAATGTGTTCAAGACCTTTTGAATTTATGCTAAGCAGATTTTATCCTGAAGTCCATGCAATCTCTGGGCCATCAATTCGGTAATGTGCTGATAGGAACTGCTGGATAAGTGCTACATGCATCCTTTTCATCAGCTGAAGATTCAACTAACATCTAATGCTGATCATCATATTTTTCATGACCCTTAGCAGAACTAGAAACCTGCTTTGGCCAGCCATCCGTATCATATTGCAATTCTTCGTTACCATCTCCAACTCCTTAAGTAGGGAACCTTCTCATGCAGTCACTTCTGAACACTTTAATACAATTCTTTGAGCTGTAAATTTCTTGACTTCAACTAGTCATTTATGGACCCAGAAACTGATCTGCGAAGAAATCAGAGAGATTGTGACTTATTTGGGCAAGTCAGTGAGATCCCTTGTCACCTTGGAAATTGTAGTTAATTCTTGCAAGCCAGAGGAACAAATATCTTTTTAAAGAAAATTGACTGTAATTTGGAAAACAACTTTGAGAGTTTAATATTGCAAGAAATTGTGCTGAAGAGAATGTCCCAGCAATCGATATCACTTTTCTCAGAGCAAAAAATCTGAGTTTGTGGAATAAAATTCTAAAATACGCAAGCAAAACGGTAGTGGAGAAACAAATGAATGAAAAACGACATCAACATGCAAACGACACTTATTTTAATTCTAGAACCAACAAGAACTGAAAGAAAGAATCATTAAGTTCAACATAAGAAGAAAAAAATATTTTAAATCTCCTAGATCGATACAAAATAAAGTTTACATAGAGAGTTCACCTTTCAAAACATATCTTTAGAGTAAGAGATCAAAGAATATATGCATTGAGTAAAGATAGATAAAAGTTTGCATCTACCAACTCATTCAACATTGTTCCAGTTCTCAACCTCCTTGCAATCATTCATTAAAGTGGGAGAAGCCCATTAGATTTTTTAATGAAAGAATATGTTCTCTTATGATTCTTAGGTACGCAATACCTATCTCCTATGTCACTTTGTATTTCTTTAAAATCCAATGAGGCAAAATCCACACTGCATGACTTCTTGTGTATGTCAGAGCAAGACGCAAAGTACTAATTCTATTGTAACTTCTAACTTGTGAGCTCTAAAGGAAAAATGTGCAACTAATTCTATTGTAACTTGTGACTGACAAGTAATCAACTATGATTGCTACAAGCATTTTGGGTTCCATGTTTGGAGAACTGAGGAGACATTCCAGGGTCTCAAATAATATGCCTATTTCTAGTGGCTTAGTGTCAGGAATGAAGCTCCTGGTCAGTGTTGGTGGAGCAAGAAGGCCTTTCGTAGGCCAGAAGATTTATAAGTGATGATTTCTTGTGTAAAGCAGGGTAGAGCCAATTCAGGTTGGAATTTATACATCAAGGTTATCTTGTGTTTCCATTTATTGTACTAGTTTCTTATATTTTACTCAGCTGTATTTGTATCCATGCCAAAGGAAGTGGGTTGTCAGGGGCTTTGACTGGGAGGTGATTCTCATAGAGGTCTGGAATCTACCTTTTCTTTATTTGCCATTGTTGGTGTAATGTTTGTTTGACTTTCTTGTGAAATGTATATGACAATGCCTTTTTACCCATAAAATCCTCTACCAATTTTTCACCAAGTTTTTACACTTGTTCTTTTTTCCCAATGAGCATTTGTTAAACAGTTGGCATGCATGTGAATGTGAAGGTTTCTTTTTGAATCCAATTTTAACTATGCTTAGAAGGAATTAAAAGTGAAATGCATAATAAGATACTCATTAATCCAAAGCACATAAATATATTGAAGGTCATTCAACATTGATAGACCAAAATTCAATGGCTCTCTTTATTTGCTTTGCTGTTAGAAAAAAAATACAGAGATAGTAACAGATTTCTGACCCTTTTCCTGAAGATAAACAGTTTTGTAATTTGTATAAGCAGTCTATTATGAATTCTCAAACAAACTTCAGCCAAAACAGTTCCCCATGCCCCAAGATAAAGGTGGCTGATCCACAAGTTGATATCAAGTATTATCCATCGCCACTGCAAATTGTGATTCGCTACCTTTAATGAGTGATTTCTTTGCTGTAGTTTCCAAATGCCTAAATATAAGAGGGTGGTAGTCAAAAAAGACCCACAATTGGCAGCAGAAGTCATACCTAGCAAAGGGATGATTGGCGACCAAAAGTTGGGAGCATAAACTTACTCCAACTTGTCATAAACTTCAATGCCTCACTTCACAAGATGTAATATTAGATTTTGGTGTTCAATTAGCAAGCCCTAATCGCTCAAATCTTCATTTAATTGCATCATTCAAACAAATGACTATCCACCTATGACATTCATCCTCTCCTGTAATGCAAGAATTCAATACAACAATCTTCCTCAATAATTTGTCATTCTTGCAAGACTTTGCAAATAATTTTAACTTCCTCCGTTTATGCTCTTGCATGAAACCAGAGTGATTCCACTTGCAACTGGCCAGGGTAGATCTCTCACCACTATAACCTTAGTCATAGAATACGGCGATTTTCATGGATGAGGTTTGAATTTAATCGAATTTCAAACTTTTATAAAAAAACTGTTAAAATTCGGCCATAAAAAAATTCTGCTAAAAAGGAGGCAGACGACAGAATAACTTTTTCAAAAACTATAAATGTGAAATAAAATAATCCAATACAATGACACTTTTGTATATAAAAGAAATGGTAAGTTCCTAGAATAAGAGGGTGGTTTCCTGCACGCTAAGATTCAATTCAACATGGTCACCGGCTGTGGCTATATAAAGGCCAGACAGAAAATGATAACTTGGCAAACCCACATTGAAGTATCACCTAGTAAAACTTTTCTTAGAGAAAAGCAGGTGTCAAGTGCACTTCCTTCTGCAGGTTCAAAAGGGATTCCGGTGTACATTGTATTAGGCATATCGTATATGATCACTAGCATTACTGAAATTCCTATGTTTCTTATGGTTTATATTTTATAAATGTGCCATCTTTTTATAATGACTTCAAATCTATTTAGCAATGTTAAGCTATTTTGATAATTTATTAGAAGTATACATATATTTAAAAATAAACAAAATTATATAAGGCAAATTTTATTTGAATTTTTTTTTCGAATTTTTCCCTTGTCGAATTTCATCCGAATTTCATGGCTGTCGAATTAGAATTCGAATTCGGACCTTGTGACTTAGACTATAACCATTTCCCTCAGGGTTTATGTTTTTGTTCCTATGGTTTTGCTCCACAAGAAGCTCCAAATTCCACAATAGAAAAAATAAGCAAGCATACCAAATGAGCCCCTAAGTCTCCTTTTTATATTTTTCTTAGAACATTCTCGATGGATTTTCAACTTCCCACTTAAAATAATTTAGTAAAGCAGATTAATAAAGTGACTTTATATATTTTCTTGTAATTTCCACTTAAGTCTCTTTATTGAATTAATTAAAACAAAGCTATTCGTAAAATTTACTTGTTCGAACAACTTGAATTAATTAATTTAATTTATTCTCTGATATCCCAAAATTAGCCTATGAGAATTAAATAGGCTAATGGGTCTTCTCCATTTACTCCTTGAAAGGGGATATTATAGTCTTTCCTTCCCAAAATTGCTTGTCCTCAAGCAATAGGATGTTGCAAGATTTGTTAACCTTCCCAAGTGGTATCTTCTATGGGAAAGTCCCTCCATTTGATGAGATACTTCTTAATTACTTTGCTCCTTAACCTCCTCTCTTTGACATCCAAAATAGTATTAGGAGCCAATACCAATCTGCTTTCCTCATCCAATGTTTGAAGCTTTGGTGATGAAGTGACATGTTGTCCAAGTGCCTTTTTTAGGCAAGAGACATGGAAGGCATTAAGGATCTTACTGTTCTTAGGCTACTTCAACTCATAAGCTACTTCAATAACCCTCTTTATATTCTTGCAAAGCCCATAGAAGTGAGGCTTTACCTTGTCAGCACCACTTTTTTTCAAAGAGGATTGTTTGTAAGGTTGTAGGAGCAGACTAGATCTCCACCTCAAAATTTTTGTCAACTATGTGCCCATTTGCATAAATATTTTGTTAATTCTGGGCACTTTGAAGATTAACCTAAAGTGACTTAAGGATGTCGCAACTTTCCTGAATCCAATCCTTTGCCTTAGGATCTTTACCATCCCCAAAGGCTAAGTCCATGAGGGATCTATCATCATAACTATAAAATGCTTGGAAAGAAGTCATGCCAATAGACATATGATAGGTGGTAGTATATCAATGCTCATGCAAACGTATCCACTTGATCCAAGCCTTCTGCTACCCTGCAGCATAATTGTGCAAATATCCTTGCACCCATTCATTGACAATCTCTATTTCACCATTTGTCTGGGGGTGGTAACTAATGCTTGGGGTCAATTCAGTGCCAACCAAGCTAGATAGCTCTTGCTAAAAAACATTGAGAAACCTGCTATCCTGATACTAACAATATTCTTCGATAACCCATGGAGTCTAAATGCCACCTTGAAGAACAACTCTGCAACTTGAGGTGCCTTGTACTCAGAAGATATGGCAAAGAAATGCACATATTTGGTCAAATTGTCCACTTCCACATAGATACAATCTCTTCCTTTCACTTTAGGAAGACGCGTAATAAAATTTGTTGGGAAAGTATGCTCTGACATGTTTTGTTGACAAGTCATACACTCACGAACATGCCCTATGGCATCATCTTTTAGACCCTTCCAGGAGAATCTCTCCCTAACTTGCTTGTAGGTTTTGAACATGAAGTAACTTGGATGTCCTCCCAATTGTGCATCTTGAATAGTTGTCAAAACTTTCTCTTTCAGCTTTGATTTAGGCATTAAGTAAATCTTGTCTTCGTAATAGATAATATCATCCACCACCCTGTACTTGTCATCCCAAATCTTGCCATCCATCAAATTGCATGCAAAAGTATTTTTGGAATACTCAACTTAAATTTGGGCCTTCCAATCAGCTGAAATCTTTGCTAAGGAGCAAATAGTGGGTTTCATTGGAAAGTGCATTTGCAACAGTATTCTTCTTCCCCCTCACATACTTTTTGTCAAAATCATATGTCTAAATTTTACTATGTAATGCCCCCTACTTGGTTTAGGCCTGTTTTGACCACAGTTAATCTATTTCCATATACTTATGACTTTAACTATACTGGTTAGGAGACAAATCTTCCCTAATAGGAATCAAATTGGTGATATTCCATAGTTCAATCAATTAATTAGTAAATTGTTCATCTATCATACATCCATAATAAGTTTACAGATACAAGCCCTTACCTATCTTGGGACCATGCCCTCAAAGTTTATGGGTCGCTGATCCCTACCCTGTCTTGGGCTCATCCTATTAATTGGATTTAGACCACCCCTCTTTGGAACATCTTAAGTCCCAACTTGTTGAATACTGACAGCAGTAGCAAGGATTATATCCAAACATATTTTTCTTGCTATTTATTATCTTGTGAGCTCTTTCTGATTTACAATCTAATATTTTTATTTGTCTGATTAAGGTATTATATATATATACATATATTATCTTTATTCTGATTTGAACTTAAAAACAAATAATTATATTATATAATAAATCATTTATATATTTGTTAGTTACGTATTTATGAATTACCAATTATTAATCCATTTGTTAATTACCTTTTGTATAAATCACTAATACCACCACCGCATAAAAACATAAGTTATTAGTACTTAGTATATTGGTGGCTGTAAAAACAGACAGATCTGACATGCATCAGATATGGTCTGCCCCTATATATTAAATATGACTGTTATACTTATTGCAGTCTAAATTAATATTACTATTAAATTCTGCATAAACATTATCAAGCTTCATATAGTAAGCATTCTTATTAAAGACATCCCATGCATACTATCAAGAACAAGGATGTTACTGCCTGCAAATTAACAACAGTTCTAATCTGAGCTGTTCCGTTCCCTTCCAGCTCTTCCAAACTGGAGTAAAGAAGGCCAATATATTATCCTCCTTTTTATCAGCAGACTATACATAATAATTTCCCGTCCTTTCCGTGGTTCCAGATAATCCCTATTCTCCTTTAAATATGCTTTGGCCAATTCTAATAGTTATGTCCTTTCATTGAAACGGTTTACTCTTGATCGACCACGTCCTTACCTAATCAGTATTAGATTATTTACTTATCAATCCTTTCTCTTAATAGCATTAGTCCATTATAAACCGCAACACACAAATGAATCACCATCTTAACATGTTTGTCACCTTGGTATTGATCAACACTTGTTTGACTTCTCTTAACAAATCACTGTTCGCTTGCCAAAGATCTGATTGCAAATCTTACCTTCATTTTAATTGCTACTATTAATATATTCATGATCGCTGTTATCTTGATTGCTGTTTGTTTGATAAACAAATCGCTGCTATCTTATTATTACAACGTCGGCCTTTATGATTCTTACTGTAGTCATGGAAATCGCTGCTTTTTATTACTGTTGCCTTCTTTGCATTGGTTGCTTTTTTGGCATTGTTTAGGGTGATTATGTTTTACTTACCAATCAGTAATTATTATTATTTTTTAGATATATTAAATTAAATAAATAATTAATCAACTATTATATCATATATATTAAGTAAATAATCAACTATCAAAACATCAAAATAATTGATACATCGCATGACAGATTGTAATATTTGTTTATAATTTATGTAATATAAAATTAATTTAAATATTTGAAAAATATTAATATTGATAAATAAATATTTAATAATTTCAAATAATCATTCGTTGATAAATATTATATTAATTAATAAATGACAATTTGTTTCATTTAGGTTATATATATATATATATATCTGTGTTGCATGGGTACCCGTACCCAACCCCCTAGAACGTGTACCGGAGACTGGTACGCGTCTCTCGTATCGGAGACCCATCAGGAGATGTCTCTACACATAGGAGACTCCACATCAATGAACCCTCTCGTCTCCACCCTAAATAACACGTGCAAAAGTCAAAAAGTTTGACGCGATGCATGGGCAGAAGCAAAAACCATCGACATGAGCCCCATTTTCAGACATTTGTATGCTATTTTGATTTGACTCACTTCACATTTGTGTACTTAAACTTCAAAGTGAATGTTAATTCTTGTTTTGAAAGTTCAATGTCATTATATTTTCAGATTTTCTATAAATTATTAAATTATATTTTAAAAAAAATTGGTGTCTCCAAGTACCCCCATCTCCTATTTTGAAAAAATAGCTGTACCGGTACCGGTACCAGTCTCCAACGTCTCCAAGTACCCCCGTACCCATGCAACCTTGATATATATATATATATATATATATATATATATATATATATATATATAGCAATCAAAGAAGGGAGATGACAGTCTGTCCTTCCCGAAAAGCAATTGACAATTTCCTTGAACCGAGTCACCTCTCAATAAAAATACAAGGTATACATATGTATATGTGAAGACACGATGCATACATGAAATGTATACACAATCCGTGCGAGGAATGATGTATGTGGCATAAGAGTATGCAAGACATGAGGCATCTACATAGGATATGAAGTAATACACACGAAGTCATGTAAATATATGCAAAGCTTGAATTATACATGAAGTCTTGAAGCATAAACATAAGTAACGCATGTAGCAATATTCACAAATACATATAAGATCTGAAGTGTAAAGCATGCACATATACAAAGTAAACACTTTATGCACAAACCCAATACATCAAACATACACATGAATACATATACATAAGGTGTAAGTTCAAAGCATATAAGGCAAACGCATCTCCATAAAACATGGAGTATACACACAAATATACACAAGGTGTGAAGCAAGCACATAAAGTATGAAGCATGCACATAAATTCTCTTAAGTCACGAAGCATATATGTGAGTGTAGGTGTGTTGGTAAACAGATTTGTTGCTTTAAGTAATCTTCTTTGAAGAACCCTATTTCGCCCTGTGATTAGCAACAAAGTGTTCACAACAGTTGAAAAATTGCAAAACAATAGCAATTCCTCTCTGCGTTTGAGAGGGGCAGCCCCCTCATATTATGGGGGTATATGGATGTTCTAAGATTTAAAGAACAACATGTATAATCAAAACTGATTGAGAAATAAGATATAAACTTATCAATTTTTAAATTCCACACATCCAAGTTAAGATACCAAAACTTGAAATGATAATCTTCTTCACATGCTATGTTAAAGGAAAGCAAATGGTTATCATTAATAGGACATAAGAATATTAACAATAACACTTGAGATGAATTGAACACACATCCAAAACATTTCTCTATTGCTTTCTTGCTTGAATAGTACTATTCGAGTCCATACAATGCTTTGCGAAAAAGTGGAACCCCTTTGATTGAATTACAATGAGGTATATATAGGTGAGGTTAGTAACCACCTTTATAACTACTTAGAATAACTAACTTGTTGGTTGAAAATTTTGTACACTTGGGGAAATATACAAAATTGTGGTTTCAACCACAACACACGAGTAAAAACTCTCCTAATTAAGGGAAGGCTCCCCCTATCTAACTACAACTTGGAAAGTAAAATGGGATGGGACAGCAATCTTTCTTCTTTTTTCAAGAAAGACAATATCCTTTTCTCTTCACAGAAAATGATAGCGATTGAATAACAGCAGTAACCACTTTAAAGTGAAATAAGAGAAAGGAAATGAAGTTTCCTGAAAGCGCAAAGACTTCCGTCACTTCCTTCGGGACTGGACAGCAATATCAAGCTCAAAGACTTGACTATCGGAAGTCCTATCCACCCTTTTCTATACTAAATTTTACAATGAATAAACGACAACAGCTCAAAGAATGGAATAATTTATTCTTTTAACACAAAGACAAGAACTAATGCAAGCTCAAAGACTTGCTGCTATTTCTTATCAAACAGTAACTTTTCCTCAAGAATAGACGCAAGCTCAAAGACTTGCTGCTCCTTCTAGAGATTTTCCTATTTTAATTAATCTTCTCTACTTGCAGCTCAAAGACTTCAAATCAGATTGGACTAAGCTCCTTTAGAAACACTTTGCATAGAAGAAATAAAAAGATTCAAACTCAAACATGTAGTTCAAAGACTCAAAACTTGAGTAATCCTTCTTTATTATTCTTCAAAACCTTCAATTCACATATATAAGCTCAAAGACTTCTTGCTGTAAATTTGGCAGAGTTTTTGCTTGCTTTCCAAAAAGATATATTTACAATGGACCTCTCAAGTATTTATAGAAGAGGAGCCTTGAGAAAAAGGTGAGAGGATCCTAACTAACTTGAGAGATTCTCTCAACCACCAAGACTCATTCAATAAATAACTGAGACTTCATTAATTAACTAAGAGTTATTCTAACTAACCAAGACTTATTCCAACTACAGTCCTAATCGGACACAACTTGTAGTTGCCTTACATGTAATTACAAAAGTACAAGTAATGTGTAACTTGTATTTTACAAAAATTACTTTTACATGTAACTTGTCAAAACGAAATTACAATTAAAGATTACAAAAGAGGGAAAATTCAACTAAGTGTTGAAAAACACTTAAGTTGCCTTTTGTGAAGACACGAATCCTTGAAATTTTTTGATGCTCACTTGTAGTTCCTCGGGATTTGGTTCATGGGTGTTCTTAGCAACAACCATAGTCTTCACAATAGTGTCGTGACAGCGGAGGAGTGCAAAATTGTCTTTATCTAGGATAGACTGGATCTCATGCAAAAAGGCTTGGTGTTTCATCAATGCTCGAATTGAAGCTGCCGAGAATTGTTCGCTCCTCCATTCATTATGAATCCTGATTTGTAAATCAGCAAGAACTTCTTCTTCTAGAATCAGCTCTCCATCTTGACTTACTATATTGCAAGAGGCCCTTTCACAATGTGAGACAATACCTCGATAGACTTCATTCCGGAATCTCCTTGCATCACTGATCTCCTCAATGAGGGATTTAAGAACAAGGGTTTTGTTTTCCATGAGTTCCTCAAATTCCAAGTACATGACCCTGGAAGAGATGATGGCGTGCTCTTGCAAAATACTCAGCTGTTGTTGGGGCATGGTACGCCAGATTGCCAGACTTTTCTCAACACTTTCCAGATTCTTTTTGAAAGTGTTAGAAGTCTGATCCAGTTTTTCCTCAATGGTTTCCAACTTAGACATTATTTGAAAAATGTCTTTTACCACTTGAATACATTGATCATGAAGCTGATCAACCCAGGAATCCAGTGCTTGTACTTTCTGAGCAGCCCTTTCCACTCCACGAATCGATTCTTGGGAACCAGAAAAACCTATGGAGTTACTCCCTTTAGCAGCAAGTTTTGTGATTTTATGAATGGCTGCCATGAGCTGTCGGTTTTCTTCTTCTAGCTTGTCTTTCTTTGCAAGAAGATCGTCACACCTTTGCACTAGTGAAGCAACAGAAAACTGAGTATCATGTTTAATGACCTCATGTGTTTGCTTGCCCAATTCTACCCTTGTAACCTTATAATCAGCAGCTGACATTTCATCAAGTGGTTTATCTGCAATAGGTTCCACAATTTCAGCTACTTTCATCTTGTTACTATCAACAGTTACCCTAGCGATAGTCTTTGCCTTCTTAGCAACTTTTGATCTGGACTATTTGAGTTGCTGGTAGTCAAAGGCATCAGGTGAGATCTCTTGCTTCTTTCTTTTCGGGGTGAAAGAACTAAGCCATGGAGGCAAAGTCATCAACTCACTTCCAGTAGCAGCCGTAGGCAAAGGAGAAGCAGTTTCTGTTTGAATTACCGTGGTCACCCTGGGAGGAATATCTGTTTGAATAGCGACCACGGTTTGCTCAGTTACCAATGGGCATGAAGATTGCCTCATAAATTCTTCAAAACCAAAAGTGGAAATATCAATTTCTGATAACTGAATGCAAGTGGGATTATCTTCAAGAACTTCCAACACACTTTCTCGTTGTTGATTAGGAGAAGGCTCGTATGCTGAAATGGGAACTGCATTCTGAGGAGACTCATCTATGAGCAAGTCAGGAGGAGAAAGAGGCGTCTCAATGGAAACTGGAGGAATGACCTCGTGAGGTGAGTCTGAAACTGGAGACCTAGGCGCATCATCAAATTGCTGCCCCTCTTCTGGATTATCCAGATCGATCACCCGAACATGGAACCGTGATTTCTCCTTCCCACGAGTAGTCGTCTCCTCAGGAGGAAGCACTACTGCACGACTGACTCGTAACTTGATCCTTGTGCCTGAAGATGAAGCACCCTCCTTGTTATCAATCTGAATCTCAGACTTCCGTCCAAGATGCCCTGTAGAATCATCTTCTTTACCAAGATGTCTTCAATGCGATGAACATGCACAAAGGATTTCTTGATCTTCTCCTTCATACCTCTATAATCAAAATCAGCTCTAGGTTTGAACCTTTTAAGCTTGATTTCCTGCAATTCAGCCTCCATGGCCTTAGCCTTCACAGATGTGACAAGGGAGTATCGACCAATTTTCAATGGGTTTGTGCTAGAGATCCCCATTCCAACCTTGTGTCTAGTAGACTGAAAAGTATGAACAGCCATAATTTGTCTTCCCACCTCCATAAGAATTATCTTATCGGTTGGGTATCTTGGAAGCATGTATGGCTGTCCATCATAGCATCCAATCCTCATATAGGTGAAGGTGGGAAATTGCAGGAATAAACACCCATACTCAGACACCTCGACCCATGCCTCATCTGATACTCTTTTGTTTCTGAGATCCACGTCACACTGACACATGAAATATCCAAAGAATGCATCTTGGACTCTTCTGAAATGCAGTCTGCTAGGTTTTAATGGCAACTGGTCATAATATTCCCAAACTGGTATAAGCGAGCGATCACCCTTGGTAGAAAGACCTGGGAAGTGTCTAAGTGATGCTGCTAAATATACCAAATAAGAATTCATGAAAAAGGTCATAGTGGTAGGAACTGGTGCAAGTTGTTCGCACAAAGCATCGCTGATGATTTCACCCCATGAAATATGATGTGACTGCCGTATGAACATAATGAATTGATACATCCATGGCTAAAAGACATTAGAGTGCTCAAGACCCATCATTCTGCTAAGAAGAGTGATGGTGTCTCCTATCTCCCACTTGAAATCACAACGGTACAACTTTGCCCATCTTGAGAAGGAAGGACGAGGCTCTTGGATCCATCTATTGATGTGTCGCTTGCAATCTTTTTCCTTTTTCACATAATACTCTGCTGCACTTTCTTTGGTGATTTCCATATAAATAGGTGCAGGAGGTATTTTGAAGACCTTTTCGATTGTATCCGCATCAAGCCGAATTATAGCTTCACCGTCATCATTTTTGATGACTCTTGACTCTTTGTCAAAATGATGGGCGCATGCAAGAACAAACTCCGGTTCTAGGGCAGCCATTGGGAAAGAAGATGCATGATGGATATGGCTGTCCAACAGCCGCTGCAAGTTGTTATCTTGTGGATCTTCTACCCTGTGAATGAATTTTGCCATATCAACGTGCCCTATTTCTGTGTCCCTGATACGATCCAATGGAGAAGATACCTGGGAAGGTGTATCCTCATTCTGGTATTTGTCATATTTGTATTTCATTTTCTTTGGAGTTGGCGATGCCGGCAAATCTGACATTGATTGTGAACCTGGAATGCTGTGATGAAGACTTAAAAGAGTTAAGGCAACATCATAATCATTTGCTAATATCATTCTTTCTTCTTCAAATGGGTAAAACTTTGATCTCTGAATTTCACGGTTTTGTGAGAGGAAGAGGGGAGATATGTAGAAATGGGAAAATCTTGACTTTGACCAATTTCGGATCTTGGGAGAATTTTCGCAAGTATAGAAGTTGGAAAGTACATACATGCAATCGGGGTTTTAAAACCCGAATACATGTACACTTGTAAATTCGAAAATGGAGAAATGGATGAAAAATGGGATTTTGACTTGCGGGAAATGATGGAAATGGAAAGTACAGATATGGGGAACGCGAATGAATAGAAATGGGAATATCCAGGAAAGTCATTTTCATGAAAATGAGGGGAACTTTTCAACATGTAATCTGGTTTTTAAAACCCGAATTTGCAAGGGAAGGGTATTTCACACTTTTCAAGCTTGGAATTTTAACCAAAAATAGTTAAATTCCTTAACCGTAGGGGAAGAACAAGAATTTCCAGCGAACTTGTAATCGAGATTAAAAATTCCGAATACAAGTTTAAGAGGGAATTTTAGGAAGAACAATGCAATTCAACAATTGCATTTCAAAGGGGAAGATTTCTTTCACGAAAACCAATTTTTAGGGGAAGAACATCACATGCCAAAAATGCAACTAATAACGAAAAATAAAGAAAACAAGAAAATAATAAAAAGAAGAGAAGAAAGGAAGAACATACCTTTATTAAAAATGCGAAATGCTTCTCCAACAATGCAATACTTCTTGAGATGAAGAAGCAAAACCGGACTATCAAACCCTTATCACGTTTTTTTGTAAAAATGCCCCAAATATGGCAGCAATCTTAAACTTGGAGGAGCAAAATGCCAATGAAAGTGTGCATTTCAAGTTTATTGAAGCAAAACGCCTAAGGTATTTGTTGGAGCAATGATGCCAAAGGTATTTGAAGAGGCAATGACGCCAAAGGAAATCACGTTTTTGGAAAAAACGTGGTATTCAATGCACCATCAATGGATCATTAAATGTCTTGAAACTTATCCCATACTCCACGCCTAGGTGGGAGAGGGCAAAATGCCTTAGGAGATTGCAGGTTCATGGAGTAAAAAACGCCCAAAATGTGGATTGGATAAACCACGTTTTTGCTGATTCAGCTCCAAAAACCAGTAATAATAAACTCTAAATGGCGAAAAATGTGTTTGAAAATGCATGAGAATAGGATAGAATCCTAAACGCCTTGCGTCTCTAGCAAATCTCCCCAAAAAATCGCTTTGACATCTTCAACAAATCCATTTTCCTTGCAAATTGGGTTTTGGGGGACAAACAAGAAGTTCGATTTACCCAAAAACATGCAAATCGGGTTTTGGGGAGAAAATAACAAGTTTTATTTTCACTTTTTCCATTTATAATACAAAATCGGGTTTTAAAAGACAAATAGCAAGTTCGAAATTGTCAAAAATGCACTTTTATGTCAAAATCGGGTTTTAAAAGACAAACTGCAAGTTTAAAAATACTTGTAAAAGGGAAATAAAATCCCTACAACAAGTTAAAAACACTTGCACATATGTAATGGGGATTTAAAATCCCTATTACATGTGAAAATCATTAAAGTAGGGGTTTTTTGAAGAAACTGCAAGTTTACTTGCAGTTGAGCCAAAAAACCCCTATTTTAACTAAAAATGACCCAAAAACAATAAAAAGATAAAAACATTAAAGGGGAAACTTAAAATAAATTACAAGTGACATATTTAAAACAAAAGTGCACATGTAATTGATAAAAAATTCCCCTACAAAGACCATAACAATGAATATCATTAAAACTTGCAGTTTGAAGAAAATTCTCCACCTGCAGTCCGGGTTTTAAAACCCGAAATTGAAGGAAAGGCATAGCAAACGAACCCAGAATTGGACGAAATTCGAAACGTAGTTCGAGAATGGACTGAGGATCAAGCCAGTCCAAGGATCAGTCGAAATTCTGCCTCGGGAAGCGTGCCATAGAGTAAAAATTTCAATTTTTTCATAAAATTTTACCGTAGTGGTCCTTCATTTTTTGCAAACAAAAAATGAGGACAACATAACTCACTTTAAGTGTAACAACTTGAAATAACTAACTCATTTTGGAAAAATAGTTACTTAGAGTAACTACCCGAGTTGAACACTTAAAATAACTACCTCATAAGAAAGAGTTAGGGTAAACCTAACTTTACAATAAAAGAGATGAAGATAAGACTCGAATAAGAAAACTCGATCATGGAACTTATTCACAAAGCAAAGCCAAAAACATGATTCGAGTGACACACATACAAAAATGAGAACTATACAATATGTATCATTGCATTTATTCTACGCCTGGCAAGGGTGTGGTTGATGAAGTTGCTGATTCTAAAAGCAGGTTCTGTTGACTGGATTCTTTATCTTTGAATATTCTGAAAAGTTTGATGGCTGGAGTAACAGATTTCCCTTTAGGAATAAGGATGTTGGCTATCCTCATCTTCCAAGTCTTCAAGTTTTTGTAGATGTCGCTCAACTCCGCCACCATACTAGGTATTTGAGAAATATAAATCTTCAAGGAAGTGTAGGCGTCAATCAACTTATCTATTGTGTTTTCATTGAAGACTTCTTTGTTAAAAATTTGTTGATCAACCATGCTTTTGAAAACCATTTTGCAACACTTGCGAGTCTTCTATCAATGATGTACTTGGAAGGATGGCGGTGAGCTGATTTTGAAGTTTTGCACACACTTGATCACAAGCAAGCATAAGCTTTTCTTGCTCTATTGAAACTTGATCG